>NW_025110743.1:110214-166222 GCF_011392965.1 Frieseomelitta varia
TAATTGGAAAGTATTAATTCGAAGTCCGTTACAAGCTGTCCTCTTCTTTTTCTTTCATTCCTTTTTCCTTTTCTTTTTTTTTTTTTTTTCTTTTTCCTTCTTCTTCCGATTGCGATTTATATTTTTTTCGGTCCTCCCTCGATCGCCGGTGAAGCTTCGCTTCATCCTTGTACACGTGCTTCTCGCGGGAGCGTAACGAGGATAAAAATAACGAGTCCTTCACCCATTTTCTTTTTTTTTTTTTTCTTTTTCGTCCCACCTCGACGCGACGCTTTCGTCCCAACTCGCAATAATTTCCCCCCTTTGAAGCGAAATGATCCCGTGATTAGTAGATTAGATCTGTCATTGATGTATTCAAAGTCCGTACAATTTAGCAATTTCCAAATGAAAGAAAAAAAAAAAAGACACAGTGATCCCCTGATAATTATTCCTCTATTCAACATGGTCTTATCGTCGTTTTTTTTCCCCCCTTCGTAATCTACGGTTACGCCGTCGCGAAGCGAAGACAAAAATCCACGCGAAAACTCGCGTGAAATTTCTCCGATCGATAACGTAATTAACGTAATTCTATCAGAAGTACAACTTACGACTAATTAGATTAGGACATTTGTCGGAAATCTGTTTGACGCAGCCGATCGCAGGCTGTTTAGCGCGATGTATCCACGCGGCGCGGAAGGATAGAAAGTGAGAGAGACACGGAAGGGAGGGACGAAAGGGCGGAAATCGGTGGGAGGGCAGCCAGGATGATGTTACATCATCAATCAGCTGGCAAACATCAACTCAACACTCGCACCCCCGGCTGGTATGTCCTGACCTGTAGCCAAATATATGCGCCGATAATATCGTCGCAGCATTGCTACATCATGTCCGGCTGTAATTAATTATCTAATTCTTAATCGACGGTTGCCAGGCATCGATCGAACCTCCGCCAAGATCGCGGCGGATTCACAACGTTCGTTCCTCGCGTGGAAAAAAATTCTCTGGCAACATTTCCCCTTTCGCCGGGAGGGAGAACGCGCTGCGGTTAATTTTGCGTGGCATGGATCTCTCTTTGAACTTTGAAAGGAACACGTTAAAGTTCTACGAGATTTCTCAGATGTGCACTCTGGATTTCAGAATTTTTATCCTTTGTCCTTTTCTTTCATCGTCGGGAATATCTAAGACGTTCGTTGTGAAGTTGAGAAATTCCCAGAACATCGATATTGCTCGCAAAAATAAGAAACACAAGACACGTGTGGTACACGCCCCCCTCCTAAACCAGAAGCTGATGATTCTCAGTCGACGGGGAAACGGACACTGAAAAGCAATGGTGCATCGCTCGGAGGTGTAAAAAGCGGGAGAGTAAATCGAGTGGTGAATTCACGGTAGTGGGTGGGCGAGTCTGGTGATCCTGTGTTGGAAGAGTGGGTTAAGGTTACTTGGCTCATTAGCGGGGCCGAGCGTGCTGGTTGACGCCAGGGTTCGCGCGTCGCGACGAACGCCGCCGTCCCGGCAATCATCGGTAATTGTGACGATCGATCTTGATCGAAATGCTCATTTCCTGTTTGCCTGGCCGCTAGGAGCGTTCAGAGGGCTGCCAGCTGGGTGACTATCCAGGTCGAATGGTAGGGTGGGTAACGTTGAACAGCGGCGGTGGGGTAAGGGGAGGGGGGAGGTTGGGGAGGGGTCGAGGAGGAGGTAGGTGGGTGGGTGGGGTCGAAGGGTGCCTCTAGCCGGCGCATCATTAACGTGATTAATGTTGAAATAAATCAGGAGCTTCGAAACGGTAGTCGATAAATCCAATAATTGCGGTATAATCATAAGTAAACAGGTAACGCGGTTCGCGTTAGCATATCGCTGTCGGCGATCAGGCTAACGCGCTCTCCGCGTCCCTCCCACCATTACGTATGCGTTGACTTTTCATTCCCGTTACTGACTTTTCCCAAGCGTTTAGCAACAGCCTCGAAACGTCACGTCGCCGCGTGTAAATCTCCGTCTTCGGCTTATTACACGTGTACGCATCGATCGAGCTCCGGTTTCCGGGATCGACGACGCTCTGCCAGATATAGTCTTATCCCCCTCCTTCCTTCTTCCCCCGCACCGTCGTCTCCTCACCGGCATTCAAGAAGCGTAATTATTCGGCGTAAATGAGTTATTAATTACAAGGCGGTTTAATTATATGCTGATGTATGATTTATGGCGCGGATATGGCGTCTCCGTTCACCTCTGGTCTTCCTTCTCGGCGATGGGATGTTCTCGGGGAGAAAGATCGATGGAGTCCGATCGGATCGACTTCGAATTTCAGACTTTGATCCGACGAGGAAAGAGGGGGGGAAACAAATTTCAGCGAAGAATCGAACGTATCGTGTTCGATATCCTTGTTTATTTTAGCAGCACCGACCGAGTCGAAAGAATCGAAAAAGAATCGGCGACCGAACAGTGATCGTAGAAAGAGGTGCCTGGCGTTTTTTTTTTTTTTTTTTTTCAATTAAAAGCGTATTACGATAAACGTCGAGAAGATTGCGCAACGATTGAGACGACCGAGCAGCGCGAGCTGCTTACCTTTAACGGCAAGATGCTGACTAATTACTTTCGCCACGTCGTTTCGGACTGGACGAAATCGAGGGGGGCGCCGGTAACCGGTAAAATTTTGACGCTTAATTAGCAAATGTGACGTGGTTGGTAATGAAGTTTCGCGATACTTTCGATGCCCGTCGCCTCCGCGGTGAACGGTTGAACCGACGGTGAATTTCCGATGACGTCAAGGCGAGATCAACAAGTATCATTGTCCGCGGATCTTGGCGTATAATGCTGAATTGCGTAATGTTCCCGGCGTTCACGCTCCCAGCGAGCATTTTAATCCTGTTACGCGTTAAACGAGGCAACTTTTCATAATCTTTTCACTTCTGCTGTTTCAAGTTCTACTTCCGCTTGTTTTCGCGGTAGAAGGATGATTAACGTATCGTTACGAATTCAACGCGCCTGAATTCTGCAAAGTTCTTTCCTAAGGTATTAGCGATCTTCTACTTCAAATGGAAACAACATTGAAATATGAAAATTGGTCAATTTGCATTCTATAACTGCACTGAGCTGCAACAAACAGCCGGTGTGGGAATAGCAATGAAATATCCAGAAGGAAATTCAGGTTATACGAAACGATCGAACAAGAATTCGGATTCGCATGCTTTCGAGACAACGCGAAAGAAATTAGAATTCTTCGTACAGAAGCTTCGTTTGAATAATGGATGGAAACGAAAGATCTTGATCAGGGTGTTGAAATGTTTGCCGGATGTCTCAGTGACACGTGAGCAAGAGGCCATCGAATTTTGAAACGCGTAACAGTCATGTTAATGAACGAAAATAGCGATTACGCTTGATGCATTTGTCCTTCCATTCACGCTGCAGAACGTGATCTTCTCGTCAATGACTTTCGAGCTTGAAAAATATCTATTAATGGAACCAGCCATCATAAATGTCTTTCTGTCTCAAACTACAACCCAGTAGTAACTAAATAATCAAAATCAAAGAGAAAAAGGATGTTTATCTTTAGATAATTAAATAGGAGTTCAATTAATCTTGCTGTCTGTTGTTATTAATAATCCAGCAGTAACTAAATAATCAAAATCAAAGATAAAAGGGACGTTTATCTTTTGATGATTGAGTAGCACTAACATTATAAATGTTTAATCATTGTTTTCGTCTGTTGCTATCAACAACACAGTAGTAACTAAATAACCAAAATCAAAGAGAAAAAAAATGTTCATCTTTTGATAATTAAGTAGGAGTTCAATTAATCTTGCTGTCTGTTGTTATTAACAACCTAGCAGTAACTAAATAATCAAAATCAAAGAGAAAAAGGACATTCGTCTTTTGATGATTAAGTAGCACTAACATTATAAATGTCTAATCATTGTTTTTGTCTGTTGCTATCAACAACACAGTAGTAACTAAATAACCAAAATCAAAGAGAAAAAGGATGTTCATTTTTTGATAATTAAGTAGGAGTTCAATTAATTTTGCTATCTGATGTGCTAACAACCTAGCAGTAACTAAATAATCAAAATCAAAGAGAAAAAGGACATTCACCTTTTGATGATTAAGTATTAACATTATAAATATCTAATTAATTAATTTTCAACAACTTAGTAGTAACTAAATAACCAAAATCAAAGAGAAAAAGGATGTTTATCTTTAGATAATTAAATAGGAGTTCAATTAATCTTGCTGTCTGTTGTTATTAACAACCCAGTAGTAACTAAATAATCAAAATCAAAGAGAAAAAGGACATTCACCTTTTGATGATTAAGTATTAACATTATAAATATCTAATTAATTTTCAACAACTTAGTAGTAACTAAATAACTAAAATCAAAGAGAAAAAGGATGTTTATCTTTAGATAATTAAGTAGGAGTTCAATTAATCTTGCTGTCTGTTGTTATTAACAACCCAGTAGTAACCAAATAATCAAAATCAAAGAGAAAAAGGGATGTTCATCTTTTGATGATTAAGTAGAACTAACATCATAAATATCTAATTAACTTTTTTTGTCCGTTGCCATCAACAACTTAGTAGTAACTAAATAACCAAAGTCAAAGAGGTATGGACGATTCAGCGGGAGTAGAAGATTGAATCGACTTTGACGATTCGTTTCACTCGCGAGACTAAATTTCACAAATTTCCCACGAATCAAAGATGGTGGCGCGTCTTAAAAAATCGCGCCGTCAAAGTGCCATGCTGCGAAGGAACTTCAACACGCAGGTAATCGGCTGCATGCCTGGAAACACCTTTCCAATTACCTTCCGGCAGATCGTCGACGATCGCGCCGCTGCGAAATCCTTCCT
Source organism: Frieseomelitta varia (assembly GCF_011392965.1). Classification (NCBI taxonomy): domain Eukaryota; kingdom Metazoa; phylum Arthropoda; class Insecta; order Hymenoptera; family Apidae; genus Frieseomelitta; species Frieseomelitta varia. Next base: position 115,036 of record NW_025110743.1, read on the forward strand.
TTCATCGTGGCGTGGCTGGATGAACGTGGCCTCTCCTATCAGTCTCGAAGATGATCCACGAGCACGGTAGATCGATCCGGTCCAGGCTTTCCTCCTTTTCCCGCTTGGTTACTGAGCGGAACGGGTCGCCGGTGCGGTGTTGTTGCGCGCAACAACGTCGTACACAGATGTGGCCCGTTTTACGTGTGTGGCAGCGATATACACGAGTATACGGCGGTACAAGGTTGGAAATTTAGCGGCACACCGAGGAACCGTGTCGACCAGGTACAACGGTGGCGGCTTTAACACGCGCCGCGGACAATCGCCGGCCGATAGATACATAATAAGCGTGGCGTTGTACGCGTCCGTCTAAGGCCGCGGCTGGCTAATGAAGCCTGGCCTGGTTAGGCCGCTAGATGTTAATTAAATGATATGATCATTAGTCATTATAACGTCATTGTGTGTTGCCAGCGACTTGACACTCGGCGTTGTTACACCCGGCTCCTGGGACCACCAGGCCACGAGGCATGCGAAACGTGTTGCGGACGCGAGACCCGTGGCCACGCCCGATACAACACGCCGTCGTTTCTGTGAATACGACCTGCTCTGTTGTCCGCCAGGCCTGCGAATAATCGTGCAACCCGAGATACATAATTAGGATATCTCCGTGACACTCTTGGACGCTTCACGCCAGAAACGTGAACGATGATTTCGTAATCGTGTCGCCGTGAAAAAAAAAAAAAGAAAAAAAAGGAAAAACGTAAAGACCTTCTGGCCTGCAAGGTCTCGGCGCGAAATGCAACGCGCGTCTTGCCTTTCGCGACACACACACACACGCGCGCGCGCGCGCGCGATTGTGGGATTTGGCGGATTAATATTTTATCAGAGCGGAACGAGCGTTGCGAGCGTGTTGAATTATTAATGGAAATATCAACCAGCCGGTGCTACCGCGCGACCATTACAATGTACAATGGGTGAAAAAGATTGCGCGAAATTTCCTCTGACGAAATTACAATTAGGTGCAAAGATCGTACTCTTTTCTCGGATGTGTTGAGCTGCTCGCGATAGGGAGGAGGAGCGTTCACCTGATTACCAGTTTCTTTTTCTTTTTTCCTGCGACTCGATCGTAGGTGATAGCACGCGGAGAGGGGAGAGAGTGAAAGGTTCGCCGCGGTTCGCTGCGCTTGGTGCCGGTAGGTTACGGATATTGGGATACGTACGATGGTTTTGGCACCGTCGCTGAGAAATTGAGCCGCGCTTGATTTTAATAGGGGGGGAAATCCGATCAGGAATTTGAGAAAACGGTTTATTATGTTTGCCACCCGGGCACCGGTGGTTTGATATCGAGTGCTTGCCGCTCCAATATTTCTGGAATTGAATTTATCCCAAGGATAACAAGAATTCCACGCGCAGCCTCTCGGTAACATTTCGAAAACGACGCCGCCCGGCGTTCTTCCTAGGCTCGTTTCGAATAATTACCTTGGCACGAACGTGAAATTTCCTCAACGATCCAGTCCAAATATTTCATTGAGGACCAAGTGAAAAAAACACAGTCGAACGAAGATCCTTGGCGGAGACCCTTCGTCGAAAAAGTCGAATCGTAGAAAGTACAAAGTGTGGTGCTCGTTTCCTCCTGCAAAGAGAATCGTTAGAAAATTAACGTCCAGTCCAGCGTTGCGCGAACGATCGGATGAAAGTTCGAGAAAGTCACTGGCCTACCTGGCTTTCCTTTCTAACGCCGCCATTAAATTCGCTTTATCTTTCGACTCCTTCTCTCGAGCGAGGAATTCTTCCACAATCGAGACGCGTCGTGTTCTCAATTTTCGAAAGCGAGAACTCGCGCCAAGTACGTCCGCATGTAACCGATCTGCCGGTCTATCGGTTGTGTGCTGATGGTATCAGTTGGATCGAACCGAGCGGTTTCGCGGTTTACGCGGAGGACGAAGTTTCGCCTCACGACTGGGGAAGCACCAAGTGCAACCGGAAAAACATTTGGCCTACGTCCGCCACGTCCTTTCGTGGACTCGACGATGAGAAATGGGTGAAACGACTTTGTTGAAACAGCCGATCTCTCGGTAGTCGAACGCAGGAAATTATCGATGATCCTCTTTGGCTTCGTATCGTGTCACGCAGCTTGAATCATACAGTGTGTCCGTACAATGTCTCTTTACAATTTCAAAAATTTATTGCAAAGGCAAAACGAAAAGACAGATGAGTGGAAATTGTTACAAAATGAGACGTATATATTTAAGTTCTTTTCTCATTTAATACACCTTTATATGGACACTATTAGTTGCACGACGTACATCAAGACGGTGGATGTTCTTGGTCGTTCGCTCCTTCCTTTGTCGAACACTGTCCCTGTCTCCATAAATTTCTTGCGCTATGCACGAATTGATAGACGGTGGATCTCTTCCATACTCAGTTCTTAAGTTTCGCTGAGTCTGCAGATCCGATTTGGTTTCACTAAACCACGATACGGATTGTGCCTTCTCTTGAGGTGCAGCCATTTTGTAAGACATTCATTTAACAATATCTTATTCATCAACAGGGTACCTGAAATGCAACATTGACAATCACTGAGTACATGGAATAAATTTGACAAAGATATCTCGTCAATTTCCTTTGTAATAAATTTCTGAAATTGTAAATGGACTTTACGGACACTCCGTATATTTACCAGAAGAGGAAGAAACAGAAGATTTCGCACGAGCGCTACAATTACGAGTGGATATTTTGTAACTAGCGTTGTATCGCCTTGGAATACTCGTTTCATCGGGTAAAAATATCTGGAAGAAGCCGGTGGATATTTTAAACGGCTATTTAAAGGTCTATTTGTCGCTGGGATAGAGTCGATTTGCGGAGTTTTCCCCAGTTGATTCAATTGATTCGACGAAATCGCGGAGATAAGGAGAAACGCGCAGATTCTATTTATAAAAGAATCAGAGTAAATACACAGCGAGCTTGAGGGGGCGGGGGGAAGGAATGGTGTCCTCGGACGAACGATTTTCCTCGGCGATATTCTAATGATGCCTGCTGCCCCGGTAATCTACCTTCGGCCAGATATACGTTCATTTATAGATTAAAACGGGACACCCCAATGCGATCCAGGTTATAATTAAATTTATCATCCGGACGTATCTAAAAAGCTGGAAAACGCACAACAGTGGTCGCTATAGCGACGACGAGTAACACAAGAGTTACGCCACTCCGTAGCTACGCTACGCCCTCTGCTCATGCCTAAAACACTTGAGGAGTGTAATCTCCTTTTCGGTGTTGAAACGTGTTACACCGCTCGTTTCGGACACGTTTCGAAACCAAGTTGCAAGTTGTTCCGTGTTCTTGAGCACTGGCTGAGTTTTACGGCCGATTGAAATGGCCGCGGAGGGAGCCGCGGATGAAACTTTAGTTTCCCTGAAAAATAGAATCTTCCCAGACGAGAGTCCCGGTGTCCTTGCGCGCCCGTTTCTCTTCCACGCGTTCTCGCGCCCGTTCATTCTCGCCCCGAGGCTTTTGCTTCGTTTTCGTGAAATAAAATTGCGAAACGAGTCACGACAGTCGGCCCCGGTAGCTTTAAGTGGCCGTTAAATGTACAAGGGGAGTGGCAATTGACGACTCGAGCCTAACCAGGCGACAGCTCTCTCTCTCTCTCTCTCTTTCTCTTTCTCTCTTTCCAGCCTGTATATTGGCACCGCGGCCCGCTTAATTTCAATCGAGAGACCGAGAAATGCTAATTAGATGGTATTTATAGCGGCGGTTTAAAGCGCGCGGGGCATAACCGAGCGCGTGGATCGCGGCGCGAACCCCGCCGCGTGTACCAGCAAACGCGACGCATCGCATCGCATCGTATCGTATCGCATCGCTACGTCGCAGCATTTCGCGTTAATGGCCACAATTAGGTGTTTTAATTAGCGCCTCTCCACTGAGCGCTGCAGTGGCAGCTGTCGGCTGCCAAATTAGGGCCGCCACGAAACAATAACTGCCGATTGAAGAACCTAATTAACGGGAGGTTAATTCACGGCAACTCGAATCCGTGCTGGCGTTTACACCGCGCTTCAACGCCAAACGCCCCCCCCCCCCCCGCCGGTTATAAATTAATAATTGGCCGCGATCCGCTGTTAGATGGCGTCGAGTGTGCCACCGGAAGAGCAACCTTTGTAATTAAGTCATCGCATCCGCTGCAAGACGATCCGCCAGTGTGTTTTGCGCGATCGGGTCGCGAAAACTGTCGTCGAATGGTTCGTGGAAACGTGATCGTCTCAATCGCAGGCGTTTTTGGTTCTTTATCGGAACCAAAACACTTCGTTTGTCCGCCAGGCTGAATCATTAACTCGTTAGAACTATCGACGACTGAAATATAATATTTGTAGGAAAGAAATTTAGGCGCAAGGTACGAGGAGAAGTTAATGACACGACAAAGAACTCGAGCTTCTATCAATATATTTCATTAAACATCGAGTATCTAAAAATATATAGAGAAATTATAAATTGGCCATTTCGACCACTTGGTCCCAGTGTTAATCTGTCGCGCGGATAACTGATAATTGAAGTTGCTCGAACACGAGTAATAAAGTCCATTCTTTTCACCTGTTTGCCGTATTCGAAATTATTGAATTTATAAAATCGAGAAATTACGAGTCGTCGATGTTTGCTGGCGAGGAATCGACAGCGTCCAAAGAGATTCAAGAGGACCCTTAAATTTATAATTACGAATTGAATTCTCATCGATCGACCGATGAAAGAGAGTGAAGAGGGGGGTGGGGGTCTCTTGCTCTCGAATAATCTTCGTTTTCAATCTTAACCGATGCAACGGGGCGATTATACGATTTCTGCGACTGTAACTCGTTTCGAGCCTAAAAAATTTGACCAAAGGAAATTGGTCGCGTCATTTGGGGGAAAGATAAACGATTGGAAGGGTTAAGTGACCAGGAAGCTAATTCAACGCCACAGAGGCGCGCTTAATGTTTATTATCGCGTTACATTGCAAGCGCGGTTAATGCGTCCGTGATGATGTCACGCGCACTGAAAGTCAAATAAATTATTGGTCGCAATGCGGGAGAGAGAGAGAGAGAGAGAGAGAAAGATAGCGAGAAACGTGGCGAGCTGTACACACGCTCTTTCATTAATTTTCGTACGTTTTGGAGCTCTTGTGCGTGCTCTCGCGAGGGAAGTTATATTTAAATATGCGCTGCTGAGGGAGCAGGAAGAGGGATGCGGAGAAAAACGACTACAGACGAAAACTAAGTAACACCAGGCATACGCGTATCGTCGCGCGTAAACGCGCGTAAAAAATGTATATAATGTTGCACGTACGATGTTCGCCATCCTTCTTCCCGCTAATTTTCTTCTGCCGCGCTTAATTCGGCCGCTTGTTCACCCCCCTTGTGTCCGCGGCAAGTCGCTGCCCCATATTATCGCGGCCACCTCGAGCGATAAACACCTCGCACCATCGAAATAAAAATTCGTCGGCCTCGGACTCTTCCTACATACGAATCGTTGGATCATCTCATCGAGTTGTGCGCTAGATTGTACATTAGATCGGTCGTTTCTTTATTCCTCAGTTTCAAATACACGCGTCTCTGGCTTTCGATGCTTCTTCTCAATCAAAGTGACAGTCATTTGCTTCAACTTTCGCCAACAAGTTTGACAACGTAGAATTCCGGATTCTTGAAATCGGTGAAACTTCAGGGAACGTTTTCTGCATCAGTCGCGATTCATTTCCGACGAGCCTGATAATTTTATGCTACGCGTTGCATGGAGAATACAATATTAAACGACCTAGGAATGGAACAGGAGAGTACTTAATTACACAATTTGTTGAAATCATTTTTTTTTTTGCCAGTGACGACAAGGGAACGTTCCGTACGTCGTAAAAATATCGCCGGACGAACTGTGAAAATGGCAGCTGAGCCACGACGCGCAGAACTCTCGTCCAGAGTACGATTCCTCCTCGGTGCAGGCCACCGGTAGAGAACAAGTTTCCCGATTGTTCGAGTCTCTCTGGTCGACGTACAACGCGTATTATCCTACGTAGCAAGGAGGACTTCGGCTAATCCTCGAGTGCATGTGCTCTTTCGTAATATGTCCGGTTACGTTCCAACCACCCCTCTTTGCAACCCACTTCCCCTCGCCGTCTCTCTCTCTCTCTTTTCGTCGGAATCGCCACTCTGGCTGGCCCCCGTAATTTAATATACGCACGAAAATGGAGACAGTAATGACTCGTATGGTTTCCGGCTTAAAATTAAATGCGACTATCCGAGTTAGTAAAATTCCTAATTCGTTGCCGACCGGTTCCCGGGGAGGAGATCTCTGCGGGCCGGACGCGAAGCACGTACATTTTTCGTGTGATCTTCCGGGGCTTCGTTTCCTCGTACCAGTCGGCCGGAGCGAAAAGGTGCAACTGGACGCGTTCCAAATTAAATTTTGCCGAGGGAAATGAAAAAGAAGCAGACGGCGCCGTATGCTCCCAGCCCGAGATGCCTCCCTCCTCTCTCCTTTTCTCGTCTCCTCGTGTTCCCAGCTTCTCGTTTCCCGGCGTACTTTCATCCTCGAACGATTCTTAAATAAATCCCTCGATCGTTCACGTATCTCTTGGCCTCGCATGCGGCGGTTGCTTCGACAATTTCCATCTGTCTATCGATACCTCTTCAGCGTACACATCGTACGTTTCATCGAGGCTCGACTCTTCGTGTCGTGTCGAGAAGCTTTCGTTTCCATTTGAACTCACTTGGACAATTTCCGCGCGTTTCCGAAGATTACAAAAATGTTTCAACGCACGCTTTTGCTCGATTACGGCTGGAAAGATTGCAGCAACGAGCGGATGAAAGCGATACCGATTCGATTCCTTACTCGGCGGCGGTTGCTGGCGTGTAATTACAAGAATTCAAAGCTCGGCCCGTTATCGAGCCTGTCACCGCTGCTAAATAGCACCGTCGCACGACTAGTTGTCGACCGGATGTCTATCTGCCTTCGATCTCGACGCTTCTGGCTCTGATTTTCACGCGGTTTCTTCAAACCTGTATCAACCGCGAGACACACGTGTATACGTCGCGGATTAATCTCTCGTTTACGCGGCTCTCTTCCACTTCGGAACGGTTACACGAGCGTCCATTACTCCGTTACTTCGCTCATAAATTATGCATTGACGTTGACCAACTTGTCCGTCGTCGTGTCAATCAAGCACCGCTTGGGTGCAATCACGGGCGAAGCCAAAGTGACGATCATTTTCCATCCAAGGACCCGCGTAACGTACGTACGTACGTACGTACTTGCCACACGCTCAGCTGAACTCTGACGCAATTTCCAAGTAGTAGTACCGCTCTCTCTCCTCCCGGCTCCTCGTCATTTGGATAGGGCGAGCCTCCGTGCCTCCGCGTCCGACAGTTTTTCCTCGTTTCGAGGAAGAATTAGAGAGAGCGTACGGCTGAAAGGTGGCCGGCCACTGGCGGCTGGACATACGCGCTGCCCCCGTTTAATTAATGTAGCTTATTAGCATATAAACTCGCGCGTCCCGGAGACGACGTAACCAGCTCGCGGCGCTGGTTCGCGGTGGAGAGACGCGGGGTGGTCGTGGTCGCGGTCGTTCGAGAGTGAAACAGAGATAGAGATAGATAGATAGATAGATAGATAGAGAGAGAGAGAGAGAGAGAGAGAGAGAGAGAGGAACGGTCGTAGAAGCTCGGTGTTCGCTCTATGGGGAGTGGCCAGAGAGATGCAAAATGTCGTACGGCGCGAGCACTCGAGGCAGTGGGCATTACGAAGCCCCTGGAGCACACTGTACCCGGCAGCCACTAGTTACATTGTCTAAGGTTTCAATAACCTAATGAACCCCAACGCGCAGACCGAACTACGGTCCTCGGCCGGCCAAGAGGGAGAGACAGAGAGCCCGGCCCGGAGACTTGCTTAATTAAATACAAATTAGAGCCAAGAATTGCGTCCGCGGGGGGTTCGCCGCGCGGCGAAAATAACACGTTAAACGAGGATACCGGGACTGACCGGAAAGAAGAGGCTTCTTTGACTCTTTATCTACCGAGTCTGCGAGTCCACTTCACGAGCAATCGGAATCTGACCCTTGAACGTCTCGATTATTCGAGTTTCCTTCGCGTTTCTCGGGAGAAATGGAACGTGACACGGCTTGGAATTTGTCTTTTTGAAAAATTCTTTCGTGGATACTGTTTACTGACAGCGTAGCCAAATCCTTTCTCGAATATGCGGGAGTAATTAGATCAATCGACAGACTCGGTGATTGAGATTGAAAATAACGTGACCAAACGTTAAAGATAAAGCATTCAGGTGCCGAATATCAAACGGGTCGTTGATAGAACGATTGAATTAATACGTTCGGCTGTGTTCTGGAAATTGTTTCGCGCACGATCGACGAGAAGCAGCAGAAAGATAACACGAATCGCCGGGATATTTTTACGGTTTACGACGATTAAACGCGACTGGTGATCCTCGGGCAGGTCCGTCGATGGACGAATTATTTAAATGCATCGGGGAGCACGACTCGTCGATCGACGTAATTAAGTCGGAGGTTTCAACGGTTCGCAAATGAGAAAACAGTCGCGAAACGACTTGCCGTGCGAAGGTGTTGTTAACGAAGAATGATCGCGGGCCTTCGTTTTTATTACCTTACACCGTGTGCTTCGTCGCGAGGCCAATTTTATTCTCGAATCTCGACGAGTAACGCTGAATTTCAAAAGAAAGAAAAAAAAATATATATATAGAAAGATTCTGTAAATAATTTTTCTGCAGATAAAGTTAACGCTCGTTCCGCGCCGCAACGCGCGATAAGAACAGCTTGGACTGTGCGCCTTCACTTGGTGATAAAGTAATTAAACGACGAGAATCGGTAGCCACGTGTACCGAATGTAAGACGGATCATTAGTAGGGCGATTAAATTAAAATATTTGATTGGCAAAAGGGCCTGGCGTGGCGGTGACGGTGGCGGTGGTGGCGGATCCTCTGGCAGCGACGCGGCGGTATCGCTACGGGTCCGGCCGCACTCTCGCCGAATTTGAAATGCTAAACAGCAAATACGCCTAATGAACACGTATGCCGAGCTGTGTCCGTAGGTATGTTTGTACCAACTGACGACATTACTGCCGGCGTATTTGCGTTGGCAAGGCCTCCGCGGATAATAGATTCATCCTTCACGCTTCTTAATTAGGAGTTAAGTTTTATTGGCCTTTAGCCGGCCACCGGTCGCTTTTCGCGCCAGTCCGCGTCACGCACACCCGTGGCCACGGGGGCGTATCGCTATAAAACCTGACTTCTCCTTCTCCAAGACGGCAGAAACGGCGTTCTCTTTCGTTCGACGAATTCTTTTTTTTTTTTTTCTTTTTCTTTTTTATTAGTACATTTAACGTTAGAACAAAACTTGCATCGAAGAAACTTCCTTCCTTTTGAAAATCATTCGAGGTGAGAGTTTGCGGGAGAATGTCGAGCGATAAAAGTTAGTTCCACTCGGTTTAATTAGCGACAGCTTTCACCAAAACTCGAGACGAAAATCAAACAGTGTCGTTAAACGTTTTTCATTTTCTTTCGCCATCAGGGCAGAATGACGAATCGGTTGTTAAATCGTGTAAAGTGTAAAGGCGACGTTCGCGATGGAAAGTTTCGTCGTTGGTGATACATAAAAGGTGTTTGAGCAACAAGACAGAGACGGGGGAACTCTGAGAACGAGACTAACGAACGACTATTATGAGCGTTCGTTCTATCGGGCAATGAAATTTCATTAGACCCGCCTCGGATTACCTGATTTCCATTCAATTTTTGTCAAATTAGATCGCCACTGGTAAAGCGTACACAGATTGAGATTTTCGCTTGGAAATTAAACGGGGATTCAGGCAAGATGCAACGAATAATACTCTCGAATCTTGAAGATTTGATTAACTTCCATCCACGGGTAAATAGGAAGGAAATGCTCGGCGGACAGATGGATAGATACGGATAGCTGCCAGACACGCGGGCATTAAATCTATTTCCAACAACGCAAATCTACCGGCTGACAATTCATTATCAACCACAGGTATTCCCATTAACGTTGGCTTCCCGAAAGAAACGCTCCTCTCGAACGCCTCGGCTCGCCTGCACGCAGCGAGAGATTGCCCGTTAATATTTAAACTTTCGTCCCGAGTTATTTCAATTGGCCAACTCTTGAGCCACGACTTTCACTACCTTTATTGAAATTTAGAATTTAACTCTGTTTCTGTTTCTCTTTCTTTTTCCAACAGCGTTTTCGAACTTCGTGTTCGATTAATTTTCGAAAAGAAAAAAAGAAAAAAAAGAAAAAAAAGAGAAAGAGCATACGTCACTTTCCCAAGGAATTCCCGAGTCGATCAGGAAGATTGTGTTTTGCATAGGATCGAGCGCGTCGATGCGGAGGGGACGGAGAAAGGGGGGAAAAACAAAAGAAGCGAAATGAGGTGAACGCGGTTCTAATGGCCCCGGAGACTGGTATCCAATGAAACAGCTTTTTCACTGTTAACGGGAACGAAACACCGATAGACGGCGGGTGGGGAGTTTGTATAGAAATAACGTGAAAAAAGCGGGGCGAGAGATGGAGCCCATTGAGAGACGTTATCGTCTCGGATCCCTCCCTCCCCCTCTTTTGCTCTTTGGCCGGCTGGTTCCTTCCCCGGAACGCGCTTTGCATTCCTCGTTCGCCTCGTTCGGCGTCTCGTTTTTGCAGGAAGCATCAATATTTATATTGCATAATGCATTCGTAATTGCCGCGTGTACACTCTATTTGTTCCGATTTTGTAATGCCATGAAAATGTATGAAGCGATAGCTATTATTAGAAGCGGGATGCAAAACTCCGGGAGCAAGGGAGCCCGGTTGCCTGGGTTAACTAGGTGTAGACAGGTGGGGAAAGAAAGTAAATGAACCGGAGAATGAGATTGCAGAATTATCAAAGAACTTTCTTGCGTGTGAATCCCCCACCCGCTTTCATTTGCCTCTCGTTCCTCTTGTTTCTTTCGCTTCGTCTTCCCTCCCTTCTCTTTCCCTCTTTCTCCTTTTGTTTTTCATTTCGTACCGATACACGACGCGTCGACGAATCGTTTGTGATGAATGAGAACGCCACCTATCTTCGATGCGCAACGAGATACGTTATCAGACACGTCAAAGGGCCCGAAGGAACGATCGCGTCCATCGGCAACATCGTCGTACAATACGTAATAGCGTTTTGTTCGCTTTTTCCTCTCCCCCTTCACTCTCTTTTTCATCCGCGCGCGTGTCCTTCGAGTGCAGAGTGGGAACAAATGGACCCATCGGTTTGACATGGGTCCGAGGATCCAGTTCTCGTTGCACAGACACTTTGATATTCTTCTTTTTTCTTTTTAAAAGGGTTTGGAACCTTTTCCCAAAATTTCCTTACTTTCAGCATTATGTCACGTGGTGAGCTCAAACGGGTGTAACGTTGATTTCTTAAAATGGTATATATATTTAACCTCTTGTAATATTTTCTCAGTATTTTAAATATATTTAAGTAAAACGGAATAGGCAAAACAAATTTGTTACTTCTCAATAGTTTCTGTCCAGTGACATCGTACCGACGAGTTCGAAGAAAGAAAGCGACGAATTATTTTATACGGTTTGGTCACTCGTTATGGTCCGCAATCAGTTGCCAGCGCAAGTGGTTGAGACTCCATGTGCCATACTTTGACGTGCATACTTTGGTCTTCGTACACTGGAACGATTCGGCAACGGAGAAACTTAATATCACAGAAATTAGCCTAACAACCCCATTACTCGGACGTTCGGTACGTGTGTTCGTTCGCGTTTAAAGTGTCTGTGCAACAAAGAGAACAATTGATTCGTCGAAACGGCAGCGTGCGATTCAGAGCTAACCGATGCCGAAACGTCGAGCACTGCACGTCTTTTCTCTTGTAAATGCCTCACCCGGTGCAGAGCATTATAAAGACAGAGAGACAGAGAAAAGCAGAGGGTTCCGGGTCTCTCGATCCGCAACACGCGTCAAAGAATCATCCCCCTTTCAACGAATCATCTCGCGTCGATGGGCTCCAGTCTCTCTTTCTCTCTCCCCGCGTGTGTTACACTCTCCGGCTGTTGCAACGTAAGAGTGAGAAACGTAAGCGAAGAAGAGAAAGTGATGAAAAAGAAGGCGGAAGCCCGTAGAGAGAAGAAACAAGCGAGTGGTAAGCACCGTTGGAGAAACTGTCCGAAACTGACCGTGGAAGTAAGTCTGAGCAGGTGTCGGACGTCTCTCGGCTCTTAGAGGCGTGTCAGAGGGAACCGGACGGCTTTCGATTTATCGACAACCTGTACCGACGGTGTTGTTAAGACCTCGTGGAAATGGCTCGCACAGTACGATCCATATTACGGAGGGACCAGAGGCAGACAAGATGACCGCTCGCTCGCCAGCCAAGATCTGCGCGAGAGAGGAGGGTTCTATCGGAGGGTGAGTGGGCGGCGAGCGAAGCTGGAATAAGTTATCTGCAACTAGCAACCCTTGGGCTAAGTGGACGGTTCTCAAGCGGGAACATCTCACTCCATTGTCCTGGCACGGAGACGACGCTGGAATTCCGGTTAGAATGGCCGTCTGTCGGCGAACATTGTTAGCGCCGATTGAATGTATATATGGCTGCGAACCTTGGTAAAAACGGACCGAACGATTTGTCCTTTGGGTTAATTACCATCCGCGCGCGCGCGCGCGATACATCTTTTTCTGAAGAAAAAAAATAGAAAAAAAGAAAAAGAAAGAGAAGAAAGAAGAAGAAAAAGAAAACTGACAGCGAGAAAGAGAGAGCGAACGAACGAATGAAACAGCGAAGATGGACAGAGATTGAAAATGCAAAGAGAGTTTGCTATCTCAGTTAATCTCTCGTCCCGGCGATGATCGGCGAATGTAAAACAGTGCCGTGTTTCACTGCAACGAGCAAAGGGTTGCTGGTTGGGAACCTATTTTCCCAAGAGGGTGGAATAAGGTGGAAGGAGAGGCTGAGGAGGGAGTCGTTGTGTCCAGTGTCTCGGCGTGCGGCCGCTGGGGTGGTTGTGGCCAGTCACGAGGGCGTATGGGATGGGGTTAGGTCCCTCTTGTACACGAGGCGAGGTTCGGACTTGAGAGATCAATAAACGACCCTCCAACCTGGACACTCGGCCCATCCCTCATTCTACTACCGGCCAGCTACCTTCTCTGCTACCTCGACCCACCTAATGTCTGCTGCAATTGCCTTTTTTGCGCCAGCCCCAAGAATCTCCCATGTCCACGAAACACGAAACCACCCCTTTTCTTCTCCCTCTCTAACCCCTCGGATAGAGGTCTTACAAATTTGCAAACTCGTCGTTTAAGCAGTACTCATCTTCCACGAGAATCTGACCTGTTGAGTGATATTTTCACCTTTTCTGTTCAACGACGATTCAGATTTACACGCAAATTTCATAGTTAATTAAAATTAATCGTATAAATTCCCGTACAAACTCCACATTCGCGACATTTTCGAACAACTGGACAACATGGAGGGACGAAGAGAATGTCGAGTTATCGAGCCCAAAGTCCAGCGAAAGACTCGGCTTGCAGGGATCGAATCGATGGACCGACTATCCGACGCGGAAACATGGGAATGGGCGAGATCGTTATGGTTGATCGCCGGCTACGATAATTTCGCGAGTTGCTCGAAAGAACAAGAACAGGGACCGAGGAAAGTACCCGGGACAAGCTGTAGCGGCGTCTTTTCTCTGGCGCGCGGGGGTTGGACGATCGCGTCGGTGTACTTTGTTTCGCATTAATTTGCATAAGGGTGGCTAATGTAAGCAGAGACTGCTGTAGGGCGCGCGTTGCCCCTCGGGGGCCCTCCGAGTAGCGTAGTACACGACTCGCGCGATCGCGAGTCTTCTTAACCGGTGTACGACTAAAAACGGCATAATCGAGCAAATTAATTTTCTGCCGAGGCTTCGAATGAAACGATGGTACGCAAGCACGGTAGCTAGTCCGGTCAGGCCGTTTTGAATATATCTCGTCTTGCATCTCGGCATCTCCGTTAAACCTGAAACCGCCGGGGGCTGAACGCTTTCCGCGAAACCGGTCTCTCTTTCCCCCGGGCGTGTTCCGGACGAATTTTTCCAGGAACGCGTGGGATTAATGCGAGACTGCTCTGGTGAATGTGGAAAATTAACAGGTGTCTTGACGGTGACGTTATCTGATTCACCTCTTGCGCTGGAATGACGTGCAACGCACAGAATATCGCAATATTTTCTCAGCTTTGAATATATTTAAGCATAACCCATTCTATATAACATATTCTCAACAATTTCTATCCAGTGATACGGGTTAAAAAAGAAAGCGACGAATTATCGTTTATACGGTTCGGTCACTCGTTATGGTCCGCAATCAGTTGCCAGTGCAAGCGGTTGATAAAAGTCGGAGGATTCCGATAGATTCGGACAGATTATTGCGTTCGTGATGAGTACGGATCTCGCGATTCGAAATCGCAAGCAAACTTCAATTGATCGGCCTTGAACCGATTGGTAAACCACCCTCGGCTCGATCAACGAAGCGACGGTATCGTGCTTTTGCGCAACTTTGGCCGACGTTGCGGGAATCGCGCGGGATCACGGAATCACGTCACGAATGATGGTGGTGGTGGTGTACGTTTCCCCTAGTCAACGATCGACTGGTTCGCCGGCATTTCCCCCCCGGTTTTATTCTCTAACCCAGTTTCGTTCGCCGTGGAGGAGAGCGAGTCTGAGGCCGTGGACGTAGGAAGAAGAGAGAGAGAGAGAGAGAGAGAGAGAGGGTGGAAAAGGGAAAAAGAAGAGGAGGCCACCGGCAGCCACGGCGGTAACTGAGAGAGCTTCAGACTTTTACGGTAATGCAGCGTCGATTCGAGTGGGGTTTTCTGCTGCCTGGCAGCAACTGGTGGCTGAAAAAAAAGAGGAAGAAAAAAAAAAAGGAAAAAAGAACCACCCCTCGACAAGTTCCTTCGAAATCTTCGCGTTCGTTTTTATCGGTTTACGATTACGCGTTGACAACGGCCATCCGAAACTCTCTCTCTTTTCCCGTTGGCTGCCCGAAACAGAGTGTGTGAGAGAGAGAGAGAGAGAGAGGGGATCGCCTCGTGCTGTTTTTAACTCGGGAGAAAATCGCCAAGTGAGAAAATGGAAGACGGAGAGGGAGAGAGAGGGAAAGTGAAAATTTCAGAAAGTCAACGGGAAAGATCGATTGGGGGAAAAAGATCGCGAGAGACGAACAAAGCGACGCGTAAGAATTAAATGATGAAGGTTTTCTTTGATAATATTGTATTTTCTGAAAAATGAAGACGAACGTTTGACAACGGTTGCTCCCATTTCGAACAAAATGAAACAGAGCGTCGACTTATTTTTACGGCACGATCGAACGACACGATCTTTTTCCATCGGAGTGAAAATAGAAGGATCAGAAACCAAGTTCGTGGGTCCAAGTCTTTTAAAGTTAATTGACGCTGCCATCCGGCCACTTCAACGAAGTAGCGCGATACGGATATTTCGACATTTTTGAAATCCACTGTGAGAGCGTGGATAAACCACGAGACTAGTAGTGTTGTACGAAGAGTGAAAGACACGGGTGAAAACGTTTCTGCCACGCATCCACCCACGCAATCACAGGCGAGGGATCCATTAATCTAAATTCTATCAGCGTCGTCAGATCCTCCTTCACGGTCGTTCACCTTCACGCTGAACGCGTTGAACCGTGACAAGACTTTTTTTTTCCCCCCCATGCCCGGAGTTCCTCGTTACGCCCTCGAAACCCACGCGCGCACGCACACGTGTGTGTAGGTGAACGTGTGTATCCAGGTCGAAGAGGCCGAACGTCGAAGAGAGGAACGAGGCAAGTGGACGGTTGGGAAGCGAGTTTGGGACTTTTATGGTCTGGTAACGTTCGTTTCCCCAACTCTCTCGCTCCCTCTTTCTCTCTTTCTCGCTCTTTCTCTTTCTCTCTGTGTAGCATCCAGGATCGAGCCGCGAGCAACTGGTGGTGGAAAAACACCCTCGTTCGCTCTCTCGCCACCCCCTTAGCACCCTGCCGCACGGGCATCGTGCGCCAACCTCTCTTCCACTTCCTTTTCGCCCTCATCCTCGATCCCTCGGCGTATCGTTACTCCTACGAGGCAGCCAACGTCGCGTTACCTCGGCCGACTCAAAGCGATCCTTCGAGTTTTATGAACGCGTAAACGCCCGCGCCAATCGGCGGGGTGGTGGAGGAGGGACCGCGACTTTTCCGTGAATCGTTTGCACACGTACGTACGTACGTACACGCCGATTCATTAATATCGGGATACACACGAGATAATTGGACGCCCGAATTATCGAGAGTTTAATTGGTCGGAGAGTTTAATTGGTCCGAGAGAGTCGGCGAGAGTTAAGAAACCTGCGACGATTGAATGAGCACGCCTCGACGTCAAACAGCAATTAAGTTTCGCGGTTTCTTAAAAATAAGAAACCTCTTTTCGAGAGGGGGGGGGGGGGAAGACGACTGGGACAGAACGAGGTGGCGGAGGAAAAAAGATGTCCTTTCACTGCAGACGACGCCGTTCGACTCCCTCGGGTCTTCTCCCGACCTCGACGATTCAAACGTCGTTACCCATTTACCCGTGCTCGGCCATTCCACTTTATTGTTTCTCGGTTTATTCCAGCTCCCGTTTCAGCTTTCTTCGGTTAACCATGTTCCGTATCCATTGTCCCTGCGACGCCTCCTATATCTCGTATCTCGTGGCTTTTCCCAACCCCTTTTGCATTCTCGGGGATGGTGAGTCTTCCTGCAGGTCATTGGCGAGTGGTTGGTCGATTAGGATCGTCGGTCGAGTTAACAGACATAAACGCAAATTTCTAGAAATTTTTTTTTATTTTTCTCGTCAGTTGGAAAAACATTTTTCACTCGTCGTGTTCTCTTTCCCCTTGTTCCTCGTATTATCTAAACTAATATTTTGAAAAATTAGTCATCGCATCGTGTCATTAGAATTACACGTATAATTCGTATCTTATTGAATCACTCAGTTCGATTGGTTAAAATCGAAAATTCAAGTTCACGTTCCTACGTGGCTGCAGTTTGCTTTTTCTTTCGAGTTCCTAACTCGATATCACAATTCAACGGGTTAATTTAATTTTCTTTCTCGAGTGACAGACAGGCAATTCTTGGCGATTTCGTTCAGGGAAAATAAGGGATTAAGCGGCAATTTCGACGTTGAATCGACGAGCAGATTCTTTGGACGAGAGCGTTTAAACGAGAGGGCCTAATTCCGGGTGTGTTCGTCGACTCTGGCAATATTCACGCCCCGATCTCTGAGACGGAGATCGGCGGGGCCTAAGCTATCATTAAGACTCGAATAATTCAGGTTAACGGTCAGCGCAGTCCGGAATAATCTCGATTTGCATTTCGTTGTTTGCTCGGTGCAGGCCGGTCCACGCAAGAATAAACATCCTGGAAAGGACAGTGGCCTCTCTTCGGGTCTCTGCATGTCAGCTGGCCGGACTCTCAAAATTCACCGGGAATAGTTCACCCTCCTCGAGTTGATTTCTCAGCTCGGCTCGAAGAAACCGACGGATAAATTACATCAACGATTCGCCATTCGGCTAAACTAAATTTATAACTGACCGCGGCTCTATTAAACTTCGGCCGCCTTTCCACCAATCACGGCCGACTCTTTGCCGATTGAAATCACTTCTTTCTTACACTTGCTTGGAATGAACGTACTTGGTTCGCTGTAAGAATATATACAGGAACGTGAAGGAAAATAGACTCGGAGGAAAGGAAATTACTACGAGGCGAGCTCTCCTCGGTATTATCGATCGTGACAATCAAATGGAGATCGCCAGGTGGAGGTGGTACCTTCTAATGGAAAACGTCGTCTACGTCGTCGGCGGAGCGATCGATTTGCCGGTGCCTTAAAAGTAACCAGGCTGTCTAATTTGCCTGTCCATTCGAAATTGCCTTCTTCGTGGAAGAACGTCTCCGGCCCCGGGTCCCTTCTGGACGATGGTCAATCGGTCGAGTCGAGCCGGGAGTCGCTTCTTGCAGACTCCGGCGGAGTTTCCAGACTGTGTGTAGGGCCGGTTACAGAGCTGGCCGGGCAAATACAGGCTATGCATAACAATCGATCTCCCAGGAAACTATGGGGGTGGATGGCGAGAGCGGGCGGATAAAGCAGGGTAGCTGCTCGTCGTAAGGGGCGAGGCGGGCACAAGAGGAGGGCAGACCGGCACAAGATGAGGGAAGTCTGAGATAGCCAGTGGCCAACACCCCATCTGCTGCCCCTTTCGAAACCAGGTTATCTGTTCAACCCCCGTTAGAGTCGAATGAGAATCGGCCAGCAGCCCGGGGAACTAAGTTGCCGCATCCCTCTGTACGATCGGGACAATTGTTAATGCTCGAAAGACTTCCGGAATTATATGCTTGTCCCTGGTATTTTCCGTCAGTCTTGCGTCGGGGATTAAAGGCGTGTGATTACGCCGCGTCGTCGGCCCCTTGGGCTCGGTCCTTCGCCGCGCTGCCATTTTCCGTAACGTAACTTCCAAGTTCCACTTCCGAGAAGAGAATTAGGAGGTACTTAGAACTCTGCGTGTTCTAACGACGTGAGTTCGCCTTTCGGGAATTTTTGTAAATAATCTCGAATCCCAAACTCGGGAGTTACAGTTTCTTTTCGCAATAGTATCTTCGAATCGTATCACCCGTAAAATACGTACACGGCGTCGTCCGAATTGCCAATCTTTTTAATTGTCGCACGACGTGGAAATTTTTTGGTCGCGGACAGGACGAAAATTTTTTCAGGGAGGGAGGGAGGAGGACGAGCCGCGCGAGGAGAAAACGAGGACGATTGTAATTAACGAAGATGCGACGGTGCTGAGGATCGCGACTTGCAAAATAACAAAAATTGAAATACTAAATTCGCTTGCCGAGGATATTTGTTTTATTAATCGGACAACGAAAACAGAGAACGTCGGTACCATGAATCCCTCGTATTTATTCCATGGGAATAAAAGTCCCATTATGAAATGAATAAAAATTTTTTATGGAAATCGATGCTGCTTTTCAACATAATACGAATAGGTAAACAGGAATTGCGAGTACACGCGATTCGCGCGCGCAGTAATGCATTAAATTATGTCTTCTTCGACGCTGTGCCCGTGGGAAAAAAATGATATTACATTTTTTCTCTCTCTCTCTCTCTCTTTCGTTTGCTCTACCGCTCTGCACAGGAGGAAATTTATAATATTTATATTCGGCCGTGATGCCAGCACGCGAATAAAAAAGTTCATTTTGTAAAATGCAATGTACGCTTACACATTTTAATTATCCGGCCTCTTTCCTCCTCCCCTACGATCAATTCGCGTTTATCACAGCCTTTTGTTAATTTTCGTTTGTTGCCGGGATATCTAGAATTAACGGTGTTTGCGATATCAAAAGATTTTCCCTTCCTTTCAGCCGCCCGTTTCAAAAAAAGATACGCAAAATTTCAACGATCTCCTACCAACGATATTATTTTGCTAATTATCGTCGATAACTGGGCGATGATAATTTCCAACGAGCCTTCGTTTACACGGACAAACGTCGTTTCGAAAAGGACGACTGCGTTATTTCTTGAAAATTCGGCCGCTCGATGGCAATAGAGGAATTTCATTGGTACATTAAAAAAAAAAAAAAAATTCGGACTCAAAGTGTGTTTTTGAAAAAAATATATCGCATGAAAATCGCGTATATCCTATATCCGGGGAAAATATGCGTGCGACGTTTCCAACGAACGTTTCGCTTAATCGATTATGACGTAATGAATATAAATGAAAATAATGATTGTGCTACAAAAAAAAGTGTATCATGGAAATAAAGCCCTGGCTAACGATTGCTCGATTGTTAGAGAGCGGGCAATGTTTGCTCGTCGTTTAACCTCTTGGCTGCGAATGGCGAGTATACTCGTCGTGCGAGAAAAGTAATTACAATTTGTTACTTGAATTAAATTTTTTTCGTGGAAAACAAAACAAATATTTGTAAATCTTGGACAATATTCTGAGATTTCAGACTCGTCTTGTTATTTTCACATCATTTCTAAATAGTTGCTTGCTATTAGCAAAATTTATAAATTTTAGGCATTTTAGAATATTCTGAGATTGAGGCTGAGATTGATTCTTTTTGCTATTGATATTAATTAAGTTAAATAATAAAATTATTCATTTCTCATCAAAAAAAGAAAAACTAGTTTTACAGCAGTTGTACATGCTCTGTATACTTGACGAGTATAGATTGACGACTTTTAAAAGGAGGTTTAGGAAAACTTCGCTCAGGCTGTAACAGACACAAAAGTTAATGCTTGCGATGGAATATAATTTTGTTCGGTTCGATCGATGTTGAACGTCTTCTTCCGGCGCGGAAGAAAGGCAACCTGGTCAGGCGGGACCAGGAGGTCTCGCGGAGCACGTCCGAGACCGGAGACGAGTGAAACCATCGGTCAACCAGCATTACGGCATTTGCATGTTATTTACTCGCGAGCCACCGAGTACATTTGTTTGGATTATCCCTGAAATAAACCAGTGCCCGCTCCCTCAGTCCGCTGCCCGTTCGATGCCACGATGGCATCGCGGAGCACAGACTACCAGGGAACCAGACAAATGGCTCTAGTTTGTCCAGTTTATGCCCGTCTACATCATTCGAGGAACGTCACTATCGCGTCTTCGCAGCGACGCCACGTAACCGTCTCATTTTTGCGGAAGAACACAGCCCGATGCTCGTTCGATGAACGTTCGTACAGGAAACGAATTAATTCCTCTTGCGCTGGAATGACGACGTGTGCTGCCACTCACGTCGAGAATTTTTCCTCCCAAATTGCAACATTTTCTCAGTTTTATATTTAAATGTAAACCAGGCGAAACAAATGATACAAATAGTTTCTATCCAGTGATATCACACCGACGTGAGTTCGAAAGAAAAAGAAAAACGACGAATTATCGTATACGGACGGGTCACTCGTTATGGTCCGCGAACCGGTTGCCAAGTGCCAAGGCGTTAATATCGTGGATGGATCTTTCGGGCGTCTCGTTTATTTCATAACATCATTCTCTGTAAGAAACCGAACGACACAAACACCGAAAATCTCGCTAATTACTGAAACAATCGTAGGGGAGGGGGGGAGAAGAAAAGGGTTGCAATTTAGCGTGAGTTTTATTCGGACTGATTAACAATAATACAAAAGCAATAATGTTTTAATAAAAAGTGCAGGGCTGAAATTGGAAACGTAACAACGTGGAGAGGGAAAGGAGGACAGGGAAGAGAGGGGGGGGGGGAGAGGAAGGGTTGTTCGTTGAGGGTGGTTGAAGCGGCACGAGCAAATTTAAAAGCGCAATTACACGAAGATAAACGCTTTGGCAAATATCCATTTTTTTTCGCGAGACCGGAACGCGTCCGCCTTCGTTATAGAATCTCCGTTCCGTGCACGGACGAATGGAGCCATCCAGATATGTAGATCCGATTCAATTAAAAAGGAACGCTCTGCTCTGCTCTGCTCTCTCTCTCTCTCTTTCTCTCTCTCTCTCACTCTCTATCTATCTATCTATCTATCTCTGTCTCTCTTCTTTCCCTTTCCCCGCGTCTCTATGGATCTCCATGGCACTCGCTGCCAGAGATCCGAATACGTGAGTTATTCCCCGACGAATCCCGCTAAACCTATACGATAAACCGCCAACGGCGACTTTTTCGAATTCCCATCGAGTCGCCGAGGACGCTCTCGGATACCAGACGAGACGTTCCCTCGGCTCTCTTAATCGGTTATACGTTGGAATGCATCTCGGCCGCGCGGCTAAGTAATCGTTGCACAATGACGAATCGTACAAACGAGAAGGATTCTCGGTGACTCTTTTCTAGGCTCGCCAGGTGAACCTTGACCTATCTGCCGTCGTTTCTTTTGAAAGAATTGGAAAGAGAGAGAGAGAGAGAGAGAGAGAAAGGTAACTCTACAAACTGAATATGGGATTCAGGAAGTGGTTGCAAAGTAAATGAAACAGTTGGCGAGCGTTTCAGCGCGTTTCACAGCGGTTCGGTTGTTGTTGGTATGCACCGGAGATTTTACTTGCCGCGAGAGTTCTCCATTGAACGAGAGGTAGTAAGATTGATATTTTACGATGAGAAATTCTAGAAATTCCTTCTTTCGGTAGCGGCTGCTTCAAGCATTAACGAACGTTTAGCGCGTTTCTGAGGTTTTAGAAATTTTTGCGTATGACGTATCTTGAAGGTGTTGTTGCAAAAAAAAAAAAAAAGAGAGACTTTGTAAATGTGTCGATTGCAACTGGTATCTCAGAGTGTACACGTGGGATTGGTATTCGCTTCGAATACCAATCCGTTTTTCTTTTTCTGCAAAGTTCTCGACCGTGGACACGAGTCGTTTCGTGAATTTCGCTCGACGACCACGAACGGACCTCTGGATTCCCACGTTACGAAGCGTGGATCGACTCGAATGCAAAGAAGTTGGCCCGGCCAAATGTCCGACGGGATTTTTATCATTATACGACGGATTCTATCGAAAATTTCCGGGCTGCAGCAATTTCGTCGGAAATACCGTGCCCGCGAACGACACCATTCTTCCCGAGTCTCTTACGTCCCCTCTGGAAACCCTGCAAGACTCGAGGGAAACTTCGATGCGACCGTCCACCACTACCACTGGTCGACAAAACGGGTGTATCGATCACTGTAAAAGCACTGTACGTGCTCAAAACTTGCAGGAATTCCGTCAATTACAGCCCCGTCTTTTGGAATTCCCAAAGTCGTCGGATACGAAACGAGACGTTCCGTGACTCTCCTAATCGGTATTCATTGGAATTCGTTTCGATCCCAGATGTACATACGTGTGCCCCTCGGCAATGCCTAGCACACGCTCGCACACGTATCTCGTATCTCGGCTGTGTGTGTATGTACGCGTGTATGAATATACACGTATATATAAATATACGCGTAACGTTCTCCGTATCTGCGACGTTGGACGTCGTTTTAGCCGTCTTCGTCCACGCGATATTCGCAAATTTATGGCAATTCCGTCAATTAAGTCGAGTGAAGCGGAGTCATAACATAAATATGTAAACGGCCACGACGAGCCTCTCTCTCTCGGGGTAACCATATAAGCTGCGCTTGTCCATCAATGTCTCCGCGAAAGAGGTCCAACATGCTCGTAAATGCATACCCAACGAAATGCAACGGCCAGTGGCTATCATACATACCGTACGTGAGGAACCGCCGCGTCGCATAACTCGTCGTCCCTCCTTCCACCGATCCGAGCTAACCGAGCGCGTATCACGATCATCCCGCGTGCGTGTGCTGCGCCGCTTTGCGCGGTTTATCGTCGCGGGCAAAGAAAAAAAAAAACGCAAGAAAGGGGAGGCCACGTCTCTCGCTCTTTTCTCGCATATTCTTCAGCCGATTTAGGTAGTCCCTCGCTGGGACTTTCGACAAAGTTTTCCAGAGTAACGAGCGATTCTTTCGTGGTCTCGATCGCGATTCGTACAATTTCGTTCCTCCCTCCGATCGTGGCAGGGA
Organism: Frieseomelitta varia; assembly: GCF_011392965.1. Taxonomy (NCBI): domain Eukaryota; kingdom Metazoa; phylum Arthropoda; class Insecta; order Hymenoptera; family Apidae; genus Frieseomelitta; species Frieseomelitta varia. Next base: position 138,525 of record NW_025110743.1, read on the forward strand.
AATCGAAGAATGACACTCTCAATTCTAATCCTTTTTGCTCCACATTGGTAGCCAGCGAAACTCTCGTCAACGTTTGTTTCAAATCTCACGGTGAAGTTGCAAACTTTCACTTGCTGCAAAACTGCTTGGAGACCGCGATACGATCTAAACGAAGATGACGTTCTCATTAGCGAATGTACTTGGTAAATTTCGAAGAGTGTGCGCTGTTTGAAGAAAATGCTCTTCTTTTCTTAACTCGTTTCAACTGCGAACGATCTTTCCCAAACGAGCAACATTGTCGCTAATGGTACTGCGTAATTGCAATTCAAAACTCGAGAGAGAAAAAGAAATCGTAACAATTTCGACCGTGTTTTTTTTTTTTTTTTTTTTTTTTTTTTTAATAAAAACGATGCCNCATTCGTCGCCTCTCTCTCTCTCTCTCTCTCTCTCTCTCTCTCTCTCTCTCTCTCTCTCTCTCTATTCACACGCGTTGCTGCTCCCTGTTGCTGATGCCCCTCGTGGATGCACTCGCCGCTTTTCGCGCGATATTCCTCCTCTTCCCCCCCATTTCGCCGCGTTATTAGCAACAGCCTGTTCTCTCCCTTTTAACAATTCCCGTCAATGTCAATGCCAGAGGCATCGTACCCGCGAGATTTTCTCTCTTTATGGGTCGGTTGTTTACGATCGGGAAGGGAGGGTAAGAGGAAGTGAAAGACGAACTGCCACGTCTATTAAAAACGTTTTTATTGCGAGATATAAGTTCGATGTAAATCGCGTCGATTTGTCGACACGAAGCATCGTCGTGGACGTTGTGATCAACGAATGATCACACAAGTCGCGTTTGCTTCGAACAACCGTGAACTTTTCTTTTCTTTTTTTTTTTTTTTTTTTTTTTTTTTTTCTTTTTCTTTTAATAGAAACGATGCCGACAATTTCAGAACTCGCTTCGGCGCGAGGAAATTCGATTAGCCAATCGGAATTTATGAACACGACTGCCGAAATCACGGGAGAAGGGCCGAGGGGTCGAACACGAAGGGTGACTGCTTTCGCGAGAGCTTTCCGGTGCTCGTTGTTTAAAATGCAGTAGTATCTTTGGCAAAGTGGGCGGTTCGCCTCCCCCTCTCTTTCTTTCTGGCAGCGTGCCCGATATAAACTTCTTAAACGATTTCTTAATTCGCCATCCCCGTACCTCCCCCCGTACGCCGGAGTGTGCTCGGTTCTCGAAAGGTTTTCGGCCATATTCCCGTCTACAGGCTAACCCTCTCCCCTCGATTCAACCTCGCCTCGAACTCAACCAACCCCTTTTCGCGCCCCCTCCCCCCTCGCCTCGACGTCTCTTAATTTCCACGAAACCCTCCTCGCTACGTTAACCCCATCTCTCTGTCGCCTCTCCGCTTTCCACCAGCGAATGTAATTAATGTTTAGCATCCGCGTTATTTGTTTAGTTTCATTTCATTATCTTCGAAGGCGTCGACTACGACGATTTTATGCAAATAGAGGCGAAGAGACGAAGTTTCGCGTCCTCCCAAACCCACCCGCCCGCCCGTCGACCCTCTTCATCCCCCGTCTTTGGCTCTGGCTTTCCTGAACACGTTTCTTATTGTTCCTGCACCTCCTGTCCTTTCCTTTATTATCGCCGTTCTTTGTACATTTTTCTTCCTTTCATTCTTTCTTTCTCTCTTCACCTCTTTCTTTCTTTCTTTCTTTCTTTCTTTCTTTCTTTCTACCTCTGGTCGAGTTGCCGTGTTGTGCTATTATTATTACGAATCCGTGACGAAGATCCGCATTATCATTTCCCCGAGTCCCGCTTCGGTACTCGACGAATAAATATCATTCATAATTCATTCCACTTCTTTGGCGTTCATTAATCCTCTGATTAAATGTATCTCATTATTTAAGAAAGCCCAGGGTCGCTTTTATAAAAGCGGCAGAAGTTCCATTACCAGGCGCGCGGGGGGTGAAATTCACGGCGGAGAACAAGCCTCTTCCCCCCATCTCTATCCTTTTTCTCTCTTTCTCCCTGTCCCTGCCCGCCCTTGTATTGTTTTGAATTTAGTAACGAGAGAGTCCCGTCGGCTAATCGAACCTCATCCCCACCCTATCCGTTCGCCTCTCTTCGATCTCATTTTCGCTTGTTAATTAGAATTCACGGCCAAGGGATGCGCGTAATTTGCCGGTGGACCGGATGCTCGCTGAATAACTATGCTGTCCAGAGTTTCCGCCGGTTGGCAACACTTTTGGTTCCTCTTCTTCTCTATTGAGCGACGAAGGAGATGTCGTTCGACAAAGTAGCAACAGCGATTTCTCGTCGTAAAAATTGAAATACATATGTAGCGCCCGCGCTTTTGTCAGGGAAAGAGAAGATACAGCGACCCACGGAATATGTCGTCTTTGAACCGTAATTTTGTTCAAATTTCAGTGGAAAGTCACACCGATGTTGCGAAAGTTTCAGAATTCCAAGCGGTAAATTCCTATATTTCGAATTTTTTTATTGAAACAATAAGTATAATCGCAGCTAAAGATAAGATGACATGCAAAGTAATCGCTTTTGGACCGTAGTTTTGTTCAAATTTCACTCGACTCAGAAAGTCGGAAGCACAAAAGTTTCGGGAATTTAGAAAGTCGGTAAATTCCTAAATTTCGAATTTTTTTATTGAAATAATAAGTATAATTGCAGCTAGAGATAAGATGACATGCAAGGTAATCTCTTTTGAACCGTAGTTTTGTTCAAATTTCACTCGACTCAGAAAATCGGAAGAGCAAAAGTTTCGGGAATGCAGAAAGTGGGTAAATTCCTATATTTCGAATTTTTTTTATTGAAGCAATAAGTATAATCGCAGCTAGAGATAAGATGACATACAAAGTAATCGCTTTTGAATCATAATTCTGTTCAAATTTCACTCGACTCAGAAAATCGGAAGAGCAAAAGTTTCGGGAATTTAAAAAATCGGTAAATTCCTATATTTCGAATTTTTTTATTGAAATAATAAGTATAATCGCAGCTAGAGATAAGATGACATGCAAAGTAATCGCTTTTGGACCGTAGTTCTGTTCAAATTTCACTCGACTCAGAAAATCGGAAGAGCAAAAGTTTCGGGAATTTAGAAAGTGGATAAATCCCTACATTTCGAATTTTTTATTGAAATAATACATACAATCGCAGGTAGAGATACTCGTGGACATTGGCAGCAAGAGAAATTACTGTGACGCGCAAAGTAGTCGCCTTTGGACTGTAATTTTTTTCAAATTTCACTCGACTCGCGGAAGAAGAAAAGTTTCATAATTTAAAAACGGGGTAAATTCATTCTTTCCCAGATTTCGAATTTTTTTTTTTATTGAAGTAATAAGCACTCGTGGTTGAAGACAAGCGTGAACGGGGAGAACGGGGGTGGAAAGTCGAAAGAGAACATCGTTCGGCGAGAAGGGGTTGGTCGCGAGCATGTTGCGCGCGACTTATCCAGACGACGTATTTAAATTCAGCCGAACTTTGGAGGCGGTAAGTTCGGGGCCGGGCCGGGCCGGGACCAGCTGAATTGAAAAGCTAATTCTCGGCGTACAATCGACTCGTCTCGGCGTAGGGCAAACTTTGTGAATGTGTCTCATTAACCGGCAGCGAGTAGCGTGCGCACGCGTAAATCCCCCGCGTACCTCGTAGACGTACGCGCGCGCAAGATGTGTATGTGTGTGTTAAAGCGTTTCTACTCCGGTGTAACCACCGCGTAATCTCTTCCACGGTCGCACATATTCCCACCCGCGTGTTTCAATTCGAAAGTCACACGTCGGCTCTCGCGAGAAACCGCGGGCAGCACTCTTTTATTTCACCCCCTTGTCGCCATGTCGCGATTTCAAGGTTCTTACATTCGGTACTCCTTTGCTCCCCTTTTTCAAATGAGATCTCACTGCGACTTTCTTTTATTCTTGGGGTGCCTTGGGGCTTGGGACTTTTACACTTTGTCAGGTTTACTTCGAGATTATTTGGAAGGCTCTTTTCTGCAATTGCGATTTCGTGCTTCATTCATCGATACTCCAGATCTCGTCAGGACTGTCTTCTTTATTCTTCTCTCAACTCAAAAATTTCTGCAGTTGCAACGAAATATAAGGATAAGTTCGTGTTCGTTGAATCTTAGAGAACGTGGCTTTTCTTTATGGGGTAAAGTGAGAAGTAAAAATTTCGGACGCGCCGAAAAAACTATTGCAGTTGGCATCTTCGTTCTTTCGAGCGAGGGGAACAGAGAAACTGGCGCATGCCAAAGGGGGGGGGGGGGGAGAAGAGTGCGAGTGCATTATTCCGTTGAATCGAGCGTGACTCAGTTCCCAACTATTTTCCCTACTTTCCCAATTAACGTAGCACGCGCTACGGAGGGGGAGGGAGAGAGTGTGCATGTGTGTGTGAGCAGGGATACGGTTAAAATGGCACAGTTTTCGTCGACCGCGGAACCACCCCTAAATTCGGGCTGCACGCGGTCGCATTCCTGTGTTTTAAAACCTCGGCAAGGGCGCGGGCAACAAAAGGCAAGTTGCAGCGACGCGCAACTTGCGCTCCATGAGCTACGTGTGGCGGAAACGCGCGCGCGCGCGCGCGAGAGAGAGAGAACGAGAGTATAAAAATAAAGAAAAAAAAAAAGAAGAGGGAAGGGAGGAACGACGGTCAAAAAAACCAGGGAGAAAAAAGACAAGAAAAAGGAACGGTCGGGGGCGAAAAAAGGGGGAAAAAAGGAGATGTACGGTGGTGTGGGCACGGCGAGGAGGAAGAAAAAGGAAAACGCAAGGGGCGGGGGGGGGGGGAGAGAAAGGAAGGGAAGGGATTCGCTGAACCCGGGGATCCAACGAGCTAACGCTTTTATTATCCGTCGCTTTAATTTAAGCGGCTCTAGTCGCTCCGTCACGGTTCCAGGTGTGAATTAAGCGCGGAATAAGCGAGCAGCCGCGTATCCACTTTCGGCGCCCACGGCGATGCGCGGAATAATTAAATGTGTGTTTTGATAAACGCAAACGAAACCGTGGCGCCGTCGCCGTGCCACCCCCGCCCTCTCGTCCTCGGCCGCCCCTTGGCACAGCGCACGAAACCACAGACGCAAGAAACACGCAATTCCATGACCGTTTCCGAACCACCCAGCAGAAATTTCACGGGCCACCGAAAGACACCCGTTTCTTCCTCGCCCTTTGCCATCGTCGTCTCCCACGCGAACGTCTATTTTATCGTGAACATCGTTGTCCTTGATCTTTGATCGAAACGTCTGTTTGACGTTTTCCTGCGAGTTTCGACTTTAAGAATAATTACGACAATTGCAGTCTACTTCTTTGAAAATTTAAATACTCGGCGAAGGGATTGACAGTTAACTTGCGTTGATAGCTTCGATAAAGGGGTTGTCTCCCTGTTTTGAAAATGGAAGGTTCACTGTTCATTGCTGGATTATTGAAGAAATGCGACTCGTTGATAATTGTACAGAAATTTTGAAAAGAAGATTGAAAATCTACTCTGTGGACGGGAAGGGTGGACGAACGTATCACGCAACGCGTAGACAAATTTCATTCGACGTACGATATGTATGTAAGGTTTTGTAAACTTCGTCTTAATGTTTTGATTCGACGTCTCTAATACGCACGTTCGAACGCGTCGGCATAGAAGTCGTCCGAAATTGTAAATAAAGTTGTCAGTTTGTCTCGAAAGTTCGTGCCGCGCGGACCGACGTGTACGTAATTTCGTCTCCTGTCCGAAAATTACGTCGCATTACCTTCAAGCTGTAGAAATGGATCATGTTCGAATAATTCTACGCCGTTCATCATCCGGTATCGTCACTCAACGGAGGTTCGTACTTATTATTACCTATTCTAGCAATCTAGAGCAATTAGCAATTACCAATAGCGGATCGATGCGTACGTTCGTCACCTATCTTCAAGTTGTAGAAATGGATGATATTCGAATAATTCTATCATGCAGCGTAGGCTCATACTTGCTATCACCATTCGCAGGATTAATAATAGTGTTCTTCGAAGGAACGAAAATTTAGCATGATTTGGACACTCTTTTGCACATTATGATTTTTTTTTTTGTTTTAACCTCTTGCGCTGTAATTGACGCAGGTTGACAATCTTTTATCCCAAAATATTTTTTTAGTTTTAAGTATATTTGAATATAATTCAGGCGAAACGAATAATAAATTTATTACTTCTTAGTAATTTCTATCCAGCGATATCGTGTCGACATAGTCAAAAGGAAAGCGACGAATTATTTGTCGTATACGGTTTGGTCACTCGTTATGGTCCGCGAACCAGTTGCTCAGCTACGAAATGTATTCTTAAATGTATTCTTCCTTTGTTTCTGGAGTAAACAAAATTCTTCGTTGTTCAAAGTAACGTTGATGACGAGTCTACAAGGATTCTACGTACTGTTTACTAGATAATATTAGTCACAGTTGTTTTTGACTTTGAACGAAATGATGCAAATTCTGTTTAACCGAAAGCCACGCGTACGAGGCTCGAGCTCACGTTCGTAATCGCAACCTTACACATTCTTTCACGAATGAAGGAAGGAGAGAGAGATTTATCTTTTCCTTCCATCATATGTATTATTTTACGCGTAGTTTTCACGTAAAGACGCATATTACTGCATTTTGTCTCTCGTCCTGTGTGCTCTCGCAAGTGTTTGCACATTTTGCAAAATCGCAGCACAAATAACATCCAGCATGCCAAGTCGGGAAATTTTGTAAAAATGGAAGAAACAGTATACAATACCGCTGGGAAGAAATGCCAGTAGAAACGTGACTAAGAAAGTTATAACATTCTGCGACGGATGCAAAGGAAAACCAGCCATTAATAAAAGCCATTAAAATTATTATTGCATTATTATTCTGGCTCTTAATTGCACCGTAATTAAATTCATCTCGACTGCACGCTTTTTCGAACATTCGCCACGCGTCAGACTTAGTTAGTTAGTCGTCGAAACAGAGGGAGAATATAACCGGAAGCGGCGTGAGGCGCAGCGATCGAGGCGGGATTTTTGAAAGCGCGCGCAGCCACTTTCGACGCCAGTGGCAACGCGCGGCATAATTAAATGTGTATTTTGATAAACGCTGCACGCAATACTCGCGATCGGTCGTGCAAGCAAGAAACGGTCGACGAGGCAGCCGCTTGTTCGCCGCAAACTTTCGTGGAAGTGTCTACACAGCGTCCCTGTTGGAACCTCGTCCTTCCACCTTTCCCCTCCCCTCTCGCACTCTCCTCTCTCGCTCTGTCATTTTCTCTCTTGCACGAACTGGTGTCTCTTCGTACGTGTCTCTCTGTCTCTTCCTTGTCTTACTTCCTATCCATCTCTCTCTCTCTCTCTCTCTCTCTCTCTCTCTCTCTCTCTCTCTCTCTCTCTGTTCTCTCGGTTAGAATACACAGGCACGACCATAGGCGATAGGGATTTGTGTTAGGGGGCCGCACTGGCACTGCTCTGGAAACTGCTGATTCGAAATTAACGAAAATTAATTGGCAACGTCGCGATATTAATTCCCGAGATTAATTCCCCAGGACGTAGTGCTAATTGATATCTCTCGGTGCCAGGAGCAAGCGAGAGAGAGAGAGGGAGGGTGGCTGCCACCGGGCCAGCGGGAGAGGGAACGCAGAGAGAGATCTGCAGCTTATAACGCAACTGCACCGTGAACCGTTCGAATCTTGATATCTCAGCGTGATGTTATCCTTTCTCCCCCGCCCCCCCCTCCCCCAAGGAAAAGACAAAAATTCGGATATTTCTCGCCGGATGTGTGAAAATCGATTACCAAATCGTTAAGAATCAGATTTTGATTTTCAGAATGCGGTAAGACTTTCTCAGTTCCTCGAAATCGTCTCTCAGTAAGACTCGAAAGGGCTCGAAGTGAGAATTTTCCTTTGCACTTTTGAGAGCGTCGGGAGTGAAACGAGGCCGTGCGGTGTTTTCTCGTTGGCCTAAGGTTAATTAAGACAGAACACGGGTTTTAGCTATGTTGACTGTACGCTTGCGTAACAAGTATCGCGCACGTCTGTAAACGACGCGCGTGTATTCGCGGCGATTCTTAACCGACGGACCTTTCTACGACCGGTTCGCCAAGCTCTTCCGATAACAAGCGCGCCTTTTTCTATTTGCAATTAGTGTCCTTCCATTGGCAATCGTCAAGAAAGCGAGGACGAACGCGCTGTGATCGATTGACAGATGCAATGGATGAATTTGTCCGAGATGTTGTTTAACATAGGAGAGAAAGCGCTGGCTTTTCCATCGGGCGATTAATGAAACTATTCCTCAATTAGTCTTCGTTGACCACGCTGTTAATCATCTTTTACCTACGCTCTGCCGTGTGTTTTACAACTTCTTCACGAGCAACGATCCTTAGCTCCATTCGTAAAAGTGTAAATTTGTACAAATCGTCTGTCAAGTTGGCGTTTTCCGGCGCGCAGAGTAGAAAGCGAGTTTTCCACGAGAAACGAAAACTTTATTAATGTTGGAGAAGATTCTTTTGTTTATTAAATAATCGCCTTCGATTCGAGAAAAATTCCAAGAACGATTCTACGTCCTCATTATCAATAGCGAAATTTAACAAACGAACTCTGAACACTGTCGTAGTTTGGAAGCTTCTTCGCCATTCAGATAATTTTTTACGAGCACAGCCTAGTTTCGAAAGTAGTGCAGCAAAATGCTCACCGTTTTGAAATAGTCAACGAGATCGTGCGCTTTTTTCCCTTTTTAAAACGAGCTTAAATAACAGGGTTTCAGGTTGTAGGATGAATTCGCGGTTTAAAACGAAGTTAGTTACATTTTAAAATATATCTGTCTGTGTTATAAAAAAAAAAAAAAAAAAAACAGTCCAAATATTTTAAAGTGAATTCTCCGCAATATTTGAATCGGGAGCGACGTCAATAAATTTCAAGCGAACGTGTTAAACAACGGTCTTTGCTGAACGTGTCTCGAAACGAAATGGCAATTAATTTTCTCAGCGATGGGAGGGAGGGGGGGGGGGAGGTTGGATAATGAAGACGAAGCGAGGAGGGTCGTCGCGGCGAATCGAAGAAGTGTCGCCAGGCCACACGGTGTTTATTGCCGGATAAACCGCCGGGACCGGGTGGACAATTAAAGTTGAAAACTCCTCGTGCTCGGGAGGATGTTTTACGCCAAGACGGTCGGTACCGAGCTCGTAAAACCTAATATAATTAAACATAAAAATATCCCGGCAGCTAGACCGAACCCGAGGCTAGCTTGCCTGAACGAGGCAAAGTGAATAAAAAAGTGCTCTTTATTACAATGAGCTTTAATTAACGCGCGCTCGCCCTGCGATGACTGCTCGCGTACCGTTCGCGCACTTTCTCAACTTTAATTTACACCGTCTGAAAGCGCACCCGCGCGCGCGCGCGCGTTCGTTACATCGTTGCCATAAAGCATAGACACATAATTATGCGGCGCGGGGTGAACGAACGCTGATTCGTCTACAGAGCATTAAATCCTTTTGTGAAACACTTCCCTCATCTCTGCTTGCTTACGACTTCGTAGATTATGGATTCGTGCACGGATGGATCGTAGAAACGAACGTCGAATATTCGCTGTGCACAATTCTTTTGATCGCCTAATGTCCTGTATTTCTTTTTTTCTTCTTTGTAGCTCGTTAATGAAATGTTTATCAGTTCGAAATTTCTGAAAACTCGTGCAATTTCGGACAAGAGGGATATTACGCGATATGACAAGATTTCAAACTTGTGGAGTTCCTTTATTATTACAAAATGGAGGAATATACTTTAGAGAAAGAAAAGAGGAGTATACTTTATTCAAACGTGCGTCGGAGATTTCACACTAGGAAGACACTGAACGTTGAATCTTGGAAACTTGGAGATCTCTTAACCCTTTGCTCTGGAATGACGTGCCACGCATCTCTTCAAAGATTGGGAGAATCTTTTGTCCCAAAATTGCAATAGTTCCTCAGTTTTAAGTATATTTAACTATAACCCAGGCAAAACAAATAATAAATTTATCATTTCTCAATAATTTCTATCCAGTGACATCGATTCGAAAAGAGTTCGAAAAGAAAGCGACGAATTATTGTATACGGTTCGGTCACTCGTTATGGTACGCAATCAGTTGCCAGCGCTTCATCTGCACGCGCTGACACGTTCGATCCTTCTAACTGAGCAGGATCCATCTTCTAAATCATAAATCTGGGAAGAACACGCCTTTGAAATGCAAATAAATCGACGAGCGGGCCCGATAACACGCCTCGCAAATTCTCACCTCGGTAATCTTCGCGTTACGTTGCCCCATAAGATCTTCCTCGAAACGCATCTGTATTCAAACGACCGGCGATCTCGCGATCTCGGTCCTGCTCTTCTTCCATCGCGGACGAGAAGAACAAGATCCATGTACGATCGAGCCACGAAATTTTCTGCAAGGTGTCTTAACGGTTCGTTCGGGACAAAACGCTGTTGCGGTTTCGCGAGATGGTGGTGGATTTTGAAGCGATAAATCTCGGGTCGGCGTTCGGCCGACGGCCGGCCGTCAGGTTATGCGCGAAAGTTGAAATTTATGCCTCGGTTGTTTATGATCGGCCAGCGATAAGGGATCTACGGACGCGCATGACAAATGATCCCGTAATGAAAAGTGAAAGATACCGGCGCGCAGTGGGTCCCCACCGGCTCTGCATAAATTTCAATGATTTAACGCGTCGCGCGTGCTGGCCGCGCGTATCCTCGTTGAATATACGCGGCAGATCGATAAAAGACCCGAGGCTTTCGGATCGATCCGGGAGCCGGATCGAAAAGTCATCGTCGATGCGAGCCGCGAGACGCTGTTCTGTAACTCGTCGCGAAGGATCGTGGAAACGCGCTTCAGAAGGTGGAGGATTGATCCTTGAAGTTGAACGTGCACTCTCTGCACGTTGAACACCGAGCGAAAGAAACGTTTCGTTTTCGCTTTTGTACCGTTCTCCGGCGAGAGAACCGACAGACTTTGTTATGCAAGTCTCGCTTGCGCAAAGACAGCTGTACTTGAGCGTTCGTGGTAACGCGTTTCTCGTCCACGAGCAATCTTGGATACCGACTTCCGTTGTTAATTAGCCGATCGACACGTTTCTCGACGAGTCCGGGAAGTGTCCATTAGCTGAGAATTAAATTTATATTACATTCGTAAAGATTGATTATAAACAATATTTGTTAAATAACGATGCTGGTGATATTTCTGTTGTAACGAAATGTAACTGAAGATATCATAACTACAACTACTTAGGTTATGACTTGACAGTGACTTACAATAATGACTTGCTTAACAAACAAATCTAACAATGAACACTTTCGCGAATGATTTCTCTGTCCTGGCAAACGAACAGCTCAGACCGCAACGCTGTCTGTAGAACTATATTTCATGTAATCGTAATATTATTTGAGGATTACACGCGAAAGATGTGAATCCATTCTTGTTGATTTTCTAATTGTTTAGTATTTAAAATAATGACAAATACAGTGGGTGATCGGTTAACGAACAATTCGGATAGCAAACGTCGTCTTTGAACGGATTATGTTCGTTAACCGATCATCCACTGTACTTAATCCTCCCACTGTTTACACTTTTTTTTCTTTTTGACATTAACAAGTATTTCAAGTTCCAATTCTATATTGTCGATGTCGATTGTCGACGCTATAGATCGGTGATATTTCTCATGAAATGAAAGTGGAACACTTTTTCCGTGAGAGTAGTGTAGACTGAGGATAGAAATTTGAAGATTTGTATACTAAAAAAGAATTTAAATAAATAATAACAAAAAGTAATATTTTTAAATGCATACGTGTAATTGATAATTTTCTTTCACACGGCAAAATTTAAAACGCTTTGTTCCAGTGTAAGTACTGCTGAAATTCCCTTCGGAAAAGTAAAACAAAGTAAAACAGTAAAGTATACTGTATGTTCGTGCATCAGAAAAAATACTTGAGACGGTCATAAACAAATATCAAACACATTTCTTTCAAAATGTTGCGATAAACATCCCAAACAAGGATGAAAGCTAATGTTTCCGACGATGCATAGTTATCACTTCACGTACAAACTAAAATGGGAAAATGTAAAAATTCTACTTTTTTTTTTTTATATAAAGGAAATCTTTATGCAATAGAATTTTCAGTGTTTGTTTCCCTGCCACGATAAACAATGTTAACGTGTTTCGAACGAATTAGTTAGAATTGGAATCGCAAAGTGCGTCACTAATTGCTCTGCTAACCAGCCACATTTACAAATGACGCACGATCCCGGTGTCGGTCTGTACGTGGCGTTAAAACCAGAACGAGGTTCGAAGATCGCGCTAAAGATTAATTCGCCGATTCAAGTGAGACAGACTCGGGATACATGGTCGCATTTCTACTTTTTTTTTTTTTTTTTTAAAAGACACGTTCAGTCTTCTTCAGAATTCTCCTCGAATTCGTCTTCGTCGGCAAGCGCGAAACGAAACGCGAACGAAACGCGAACGAAACGTGAACCAGCAGAAAGATCGGTTAAATTAACACTTCCGGGATGAAAATGGTGGCGGCGTTGGATCGAAGGTGGTGGCAGTTGCCCGATGGTGGCAGCCAGTCCCTCCGTTGACCTCGTAAAGTCGGATCGGTAATACGGAACACTATTTATTCCCGAAGTTTCGAAGGCTCGGGGTGAGCCGAAAGCAGCTCACTTGGAGGTAATTACGAGGATTCGCCGTCTTTCTCGGCGTCGGCGGCGGCGGCGGGGCGGCGCGCCGTCTCTCCCCTTCTCTCTTTCTTCGCCCCGTGCAAAGTATACGGCCGTCTCGCTCCCACCCGCCGATTCTATCGGGCATAATTACCTTTCGCTGTCCCTCTCGGATAATCATTGTAACACCTAAGCACCCTACCTAACCTACCGGAGCCTAGCCAGCGTTTCCAGCGTTATTCGCCATCGATCGACCGCCCTGACGACGATTTCCGTGCTACGACGTGGTCATTGCCGCCGTACGAGTAGATCGTTTCGCTAACGATTACAGTGTCACTCGGCCAATCTAGGATTATCGCTATTTCGGAAACCGGTACGCGGCCAACACCGATATATATATGTACATATACGCATGTGTGCGTGTCGTTCTTTACCAGATAATTTCAGTTTCTTCAACGCCTATCTGTAATTTGCAATTCCCTGCTGAAACGGAACGCGAGAGGCAACGTTAGAAATTTTCACGAGGCGCACTCCTTATCGAGGTGCCGATCGCTTCGCAGTCGATTTTAATTTCAAACGTCTTTCCCGGAACAATATAAATGTTCTCCTCGGTTATAAATATTCATTCGTTCTTCGTCCTTTTTTTTTCGTTTCTTTTTTTAGAAAAAGTGGAAAGTTTGAAGTGAATTGTTCATTTGTAATTCCTTCGCTCGGTCTGTTACATTGTTGGCGGATTGCGTAACCCGTTTGAGTTATAAAATAGCCAACAATCGCTGGAAGACGATCGCTCACCATCGAGTAACAACAGCGAGGCAAAGTATAAAGTCTGTATTGTTCGAATAATTATTAGCCGATCATTATTGCCGGACACGTGTCGCGCGCCTAGGCGAGAATGACTCACGTAGTGACATAATTCATCGCGAGGATGATCTTCGGAGAATCGGAGACTCGGCTCGTTTGATATTTCCAATATAACTGTGAATGTATGTATTATAGAAGTAAGCGCTCGAATTCTACCGTAATGTAATCCCAGTCACCAGTCGAATTTTCAGGCGACGAAAAACGGATCGTATGTTGCGAAATTTTCATCGATCTCGACCAATCCTGGCTTTCCAGCGTTTCAATGGCTCTGTACCGTTTCTCGGCGAAATCGGTTGAACCGCATACCAAACGCGATTCCGCTCGCCGCGCGTTAACGGTACGTCGCGTTAAGAGAAGGAGAAGAAAGAAGGATCTCTCTCTCTCTTTCTCTCTTTCTCTCCTCGTCTAGCGTAACAACCGGTACCATGAAACACTCGATTTGTAATTCTATTGCGAACAGAGATAGATTTGGTTTACGAAGGTATTTGATAATTAATAACGTGCAAAAGATACACGTTGCAATGAACAGCACAGTGTTAAAAGACAACAATGATGGGACACTTTACGAGAAACAAGCGTTTATCGATCAGTTTTCGTAGAAAACCAGCGAGCGCGAGCAATGAATTCGGTGAAATGCGGGTTCCACCCGTCTGTCGACGGTTAAGATTTAATCCGTGTTAATCTATCCCCGGTAATAAGGAATCCATAATGAGTCGAAGCGCAGGCATCTATATCGTTCTGTCGTCGGCGGAGGGTGAACGAAGACGCAGTTACGCGCTTTGCCCGGCAGTTCAGAAGGTGAACGCAGAGAGAGAGAGAGAGAGAGAGAGAGAATGAGTGGGTGAGAAACAGACGAGTGAGAGGACGTCGGAGGAGAGGATGTAGGGTGATAGAATTGGCGGGGCGAAGGGAGGGGAGAGGCGAGTGGTAGGGGGTTAATTAAGCCGTCCTAATATAACTTCTCCTCGGCCCCCGAGTTATCGAGTATTATTCCGCAAATGTGTCGACCTCAAAGACAATGCCATTCCGGGAAAATTTATTTGTGTCGCTGTACACTGCCATCTCTACCGCCTCGAAACAAACCCGACGAAACTTCTGCCAGGCTCGCGCAACTTAATTAAACCGACCGTGGCCGCGTCGGTCCTGCACGAAGTGTCGACCTCTCTCTATCCCCCTCCCCCTCCTCTCTCTTTTCGTCTATCTCTCTCTCTCTCTCTCTCTTTTTCCCACCTCTGATTCTACGTCGCGACTTTTTTTTTTCTTCTCCCTCGTTTTCTTCTTGCTCTCTCTCTCTCTCTCTCTCTCTTCGTCGCGACGCCTTTCGACTGCCACCCCCGCTGCACTCTGGCTCACTCACCCTCCCCCCTCCACCTCTGGCTACTTTATTAAACAGTTGGTCAGAGTTTTCCGACCAACCGACGCCGTTGCGGCCGTGTAATTATGTAACGAAATCGCGCTGTCGATGGAGAGAAACCACCGTGGGCTGCACGTTGCGTTGCACGCGAATTTCCATAGGTGTTGAAGGGGGAGGAATTCTTGGAGAATCTATACTCGATTCTGTTTAATGTTTTAATCGCGTGTGAGGAGACGACACACACGACGCGACACGTGTGTGAAAGGCGCGCGAATTGTTTGGAAGAAGCGCGAGAGAGGGGACGTTGACTTTAGAATTTCAGACGCTCTGTTTTCGGAATGTTCTAAATCCGAGTTGGACTCGGTGGGAGCTGTTTCGCTGTTTCGTCTCCATTGCTTCTCGGTGAGAAGTCAATAAAGAGTGGGGCCGTACGAAAATGTATTTCGATCTCGATGTCCGTAACGAAACCAAGAATGTGCACACCCCCTTCGCGATTGCAAATCACGCGAAAAATTCCACAAAACGATGATCGTTTGTTCTCGAACGTGGCTAATAAAAAAAAAAAAAATCGGTATTCGCCGATGACGCGACGTGAAAAAAAAAGGAGAAAAATTCTTTTTTTTTTTCTTTCTTTTTTTTTTAAACTCGATACACAAACGAGGAGCGAAAATGCAGATTGTTGGTCGAATTCGCCCTGGCGAAGGGGATCGAATGTTGGGACGGAGGTTCGAATTACGGGGCAGGGGTGAACGATCGTGTCGGGACGCCAGGGACGCCGGTATTGTTGCTGGCTCGGTCGGCCATCAACGGCCGTTGTTGCTCCGGTAATTATCTGCTGACGTTTTCCTCGTGAACGTTCCAAGTGAACTGCCGTGAAGATACTTCCCAGAAGTCATCAGCGTCGGGCGAGTTCGTTCAGCACATGTTAAGAGATCCACTTGTCGTTGTCGTTGTCGTCGTCGTCGTCGTCGTCGTCGATGTCGTCGTCACAAGTGGCAGAAGGAAGAAGAGGAGGAAGACGGCGAGAATAAATTATTATTACCCTGGTAAATCCGGTCAATCTTCGTGGACGTACTCCGGCTGCCAGGCGGTGACGACGAACCGCCGCCAATCGACGCAATGGAGATGCATGGGAGTGCGTTAATCCACTGAGAATGTTCCGACACACTCTTGACATTTCCTTTAATAACGGCGTCTTCATTCGTTGAACCACGCAAGTTCAAGTTAACTGGGTGGCAGGAGGGGGGTGAGGGGGACAGGCACATCGCGTTCTCGCGCACGCCGAAGATCCATGGAATTCGTACGTTCTCGGGGAACTCGCGAGTTCTCAACTTGGTTTTTATCTCGTAGTTTTAGCTGGTAAATGAAAATAATCAGGGAATTTCGCGTTCGTTCGTTAGTAGACGCTATGGGCGATCAATTTTTTTTTCTTTCTTTCTTTCTTTCTTTTTGCGCTGTCTGCTGTTTAACATCGGCTTGGCAATTTTTCGGACAGACACGCGCGTATTACATTTGCTCCAAATTCGCAAAGGTCGTTAGAGGACTTGGAAAAATATTATTTCATTGTGGGATATTTCGTTCACGACGGGGAAAATACACGGTGCGTATTGACGGCGACGAAAATATTCAAAATTCAAGCTCGATACTAAATGTTGAAGCTCTATTAAAATACAGGAGTTGTTATTATTCTGAAAGTTTTTACTCCGTGATATTGTTAGATATTCGGCCATATATTCCCGACGTATTTATGATATAAATAGATGTTCGAAATTCGCAACAATCGCGCCAAGAATTTCCCACGATATTCCACGGTGTTTTTAAAAAGCCACGTCTACCTCTCTCGTTCCGTTCTCGATGGCTCGCGTGATAAACAAAAATCGGAAATAATTATTTCACGTATACGAGCCACACGTTTCCAAGGATCAACGTATGATTCACGTTGCGCGGGAGAAAAGACACGTACATATATATATGTGTGTGTGTGTGTGTACACGCGTGCGTATGTGTGTACACTGGTGAAATCAATTAGAACGAAAGGCGAAGACATTAATTAATCGATGTGCTTTAGCAGGTCGTGAGTCAAAACACTTGCGCAAATAAGTGTATTCCCTAAGGAGGAGCGAGGTGAATTATACACGCGCATAAACGCACGGCGTTCTATAAATACGAGGCGAATGCAATTTTGATCGTCAATTTCCGATAAGAATCGCGCGTAGAGAAAACAGAGGAGGGGGAGTCGTTATTACGATTATGACTGTGTGTTACGACTCGGAGAGTTGCGATGAAAAATGGCGAGCGAGTTAATTCGTCGCCTCTCTCTCTCTCTCTCTCTCTCTCTCTCTCTCTCTCTCTCTCTCTCTCTCTCTCTTTTCTCACTCGTCTGCATATACAGTAACATGCAAAAGTTTCCACCAGAGAATGAAAGGCCTCTCGTTTTTCATTTTTCGCGTTTCACGCGATCGACGAGGCAATTTCGATCGAGTTTCCTTTGATGGAACTCCTTCGAGAATTAAAGTTAACTTCAGCAATGCGAATGATGATCGATTACGAGAGAAAAAAAAATTGTATTTACGAACGAATGAATACGTACGTATTTATTCTTGAAAAATCCAACATCGGAAACTTTTGCGTGCGTTGTGCATCGGCACGCGTCAAGCAAGCCGGACGAAAATTGATTCGACATTGATAGTTTCGCAACCTTGACGATGATAATGGAGAAACCTCGGTACCGATTAACCTTTTTCCGCGCGAACTATATTGACCAGCATCTACTTAGTTACGGCCGTAGCAGTCTTGGCTGGCGTAGCCCAAGTAACGTAGCTAGAATAATCGTCTTAGCAGTAGAACCGCGAGAGCGCAGCTAGTATCGTTGGAACATCTAGAATTACGCTCATTAACACCGAGGCATCTGCTAATGATCTTACTTGGCTCCGGATTGTGTAACTCAAGGACTGCGCGGAAATCGGTCGCCGTGTATAATAAGCCTCCTCGGAATAATGTTGTTCCTTGTACGAATAACGACGCATGCTACTCCCGGTGCTTGCTTTCCACCAACGTCGGCCAGTTATAAATCAAACGTTTCCTCGATAAAACCAACAACAGGCAGTTATTACCCGTTTTCGTTCAACGCGTGTTGAGTCCTATTTACTCTTATTTACACGTCGATTACGCGTAATTAGAATCCACGGTGGAAGGATTGCTCAATTCGCTTGAATGATTTAGACGAGGTGCCAGATTTTGGAAATTAATTTCAAATATATAACGCGAAGGATAATTCAGAGAATTATATTGGAACATATATATATATATCAAAGAATTTTAAAGTCTATTTCCAATTCTAATGCTTCCAAGAATTTTACATGGAAAGACAGCAAACAATTGGAAGCTTGTCGAGAGATATTCATCGTAAGATCCGCGAACCGTGGATCTATGGCGGTTTGATGCGGCACAGGAGGATGGATAATTATCGTCGACTGGCGTCCTTGGGCGCCACGACGTTCAATCGCATTAGCTAATCTCGTCGCCGCGCCTAGACGAGAGCAACAGCTACGAAGGTGTTAATCTCCATGTCTTTGATTTTTGACAAGAGAGGAGAGAGGGTGTTTCAGAAACGTGCCGTGCTCAACTTATTCGTTGAACGCGCCCTGTGGCAGTTTTCTCACTCGTCCCACTCGTAGGTCGACGACGCGCGGCCTCGACGAGTACACACGCGCTTCGGATTTCGACGGTGAAAGGAGGAGGGGGGAGGGGGCAGCTTTCGCGAGCCGAAAAGACTTTGCGTCGACGCGGATCTAATAAAGTCACGAGACCCTTGGACGGGAGGAGGGGGAGGAGGAGTTAACATTATTCCACTCTTTGACTTGTCTTCGTCGAAAGTCGACGTCGGCAACGGCTCTCTTTGCGAGCATGCTCTTTGCGTTTCTTCTTCGATTATTCAAGAGCGATTAATCGCTATCGTTGCGATAAAATTCGGCATGGAATTTCATTATCAATTCAGTTCGGAGGATACTCAGAAATTTGAAAAAAAAAAAAAGAAAAAAAAGAAGAGAGAAGGACGAACCACCGAAAAATGCAGCTGAGCAATTAAAATTCGGGTCAGCCGTCGACGAAACGAAAGCGCGATGTGCCCGAGAAATCGATAGAAACTGTCAAAGATCGTTCGTCAATTGGAATTATTGATCACCCCGTGGGCGAACGTAGCCTAATTTACAGAGCGAGAACGAACAGGGTCGGCTTAGGGTAGCGGAGCGTAGGCCAGAATGACACTCTTGGTAATCCCCCGGCCCTTCCCTGTCGTTTCTAACCAACAGATCGGCAAGAGGAGGAAGGGTGGAGGAGGGTGGGCGGGAGGGGGACGCGATACCTCACGGTACTATCGATCATTCGGCAGGCCTCATAATTAGCAATTAACTATATCCATTAGTCGGTGATATAATTACCATGTGCTCCTACTACCGACGCTTAACCCGCCGTCTGCACGGCACAGCGGACGTTGCGAGGGGCTGATTTTCGCGGCATTAGCAGGTACATCACGATAATTATACGATCGATTATTCTAGGAGACCGGCGAGGGGGAGGGGGGAGGGGGACAGAGAACGAGAGGGGCGGTTGAAAATTGCTCCCTTCGTCCCCACCAAAGTGTCTAGTAAACTTGGCTGGCTTCGACTCGAATCGATCCATCCTATTTTCGATAATTCAAGGTCCGCGACTCCTTTTCTACCCTCCTGCCCTTGTCCGTCTCGCGTGCGTGTAGGATATATATTTTTCAGCATTCGCTCGCGAATACCGTTACCGTTCGACGACGCACAACACGCGTTAAGTGGCAATTTGCTTCCTCACGATCACCGGGTGGTTTCTGTTTGAAACTACCTATCTGCCTTTCGTCTCTAATCTGTTTCCTCGAACACGTGAGACGTGAAGAAAAATATTCCTGCTCGCGACTCGATCGCAACGCGTTGAAACGCGAGCGTGTCGAACGATTGGCGTCGGCAGGTCAGTCGCAGTCGGAATAAGACATTCAGTCGCGATGGAATCGATAGTTGGGGAAGTTATTAACCCGGCACGCCGGTCATTTCGACGTGGCTGTTACTGGCTGTACACCTAGCGGAGTACGCGGCGTTAACCCTGCCCCTCTGGCTCGTGTCGACCTCGCAGCGTCGTCGTGTCTTCTTCTTTCGCAGTGCGTCGAGCAGTCGGAATGAAATTTAATCACCGAAGAAGTTAGAAACGCCGGGCCTGGGCGACGACGCGTGTGCCGGTTGAATTAGCCGCACGAGACACGAGAGAGAGAGAGAGAGAGAGAGAGTTCACACACGCGGCTGAAAGTTTCAGCCGGCCTTCCCTGGGTAATTATTATCGTGGGATTGGTATAACCGTTGATTATGGCTATTATAAACTGTCGGGCAAATATAAGAAGGTAGGAATAGGGGTAGGGCACGGGCGCTGAGTCGGTGTTAGGTAGTTGGAATTAGCCAGGGCAGGATCGGCCTAGAACTATCTTGGATACCGCTGATTGCGGAATTAGAATTTATATGGATCCGTGCACGCGAGCCCGCGAGAGCCAGTGGCTCTCAATTCCCCGTGTCCGGCGCGCGTTAAAATCCAGCCTGCACCGTGATATGGACGATCTGTTTTCGGGCCGCGGTCGGTTTACGATTAATTCTAAAAGCTCTCGATATACCACTTAATTCGGCCAACGATATCAGCGATTAACGTCCAGCAATGATGTGGCGCCTACATCGCCCCGCCTCTGGCGTCCAGCGCTCGCCAATTCACTCAAAACCTCCTCTCCCCCTCTTCCTCCTCCTCTTCCATCCCTACTCTCCTCATTCCACCCCGTGTACAACCACCCCCTCACGTTTGACCACTCTCTCTCTCTCTCTCTCTCTCTGTCTGTCTATATGTATATACATATATATATTTATTGTACATCTGTCTCTTTCTCTCTACTTCTCGCTTCGTTTTCCACCCGTTTTACCCGTCGCACGCAATAAAATTACTACGCGTCCCATGAAAATAATCTAATTGAATAACGCGTCGTTATCATTTTTGCGTAATAACGATGAGGGTAGACCTTGATCGTGATTTCGGGCCAGGGAATATGGCGGTGTTTGGTGAAAACGGTAATTGTCGAATATAGCCCCGGCGACAGTGCAATACGGGTCGATTATATAACCTCCAGCAGATTAATGTTTCAAGGAATGTTGCTTGGGGAATTCCGTGGTGCGATATCACCGGGTTAGTTGAATCGGTTTCCACCACCGCCGGTGATTCGGACGCGAGATTAGGATCCTTTGCTCCCACCTTCGTGTTTTATACGTGAAATTCTTTTCTTCTTTAAATTAGTATCTGATCGTCGACAGTTTTTCTGAAAATTCTCGACTCGAGCATCGAGTCAAAGTAATTGTCGATGGACGATTTAAAAGGCAATCACTAAACTACGCCACAGTGAAAATTCTTCGATGTAATCGTTGCCAGTGACTACGGTGATTCAGACGCTCGGATCTCACCTGTTTTACATACCTATATATATATATATATATTTTTTTTTTCCTTCTTTAAATCAATTTCTGATCGTCGGTACTTTTCTGAAAATTCAGACTCGAGTATCGAGTCAATTTGAAAGACACTCGTTTCTATCCAGTGGGATTTCATCACAGTGGGATTTCATCGATTAACATAATCATCGCCTGGTCCCTCTCCCCAATCACTGGGATCATCCGTCATCACACACAAAGCCCTACACAGAGTATCCTGCCGCGATATCCAGAGAGAGAGAGAGAGAGAGAGAGAGAGAGAGAGAGAGAGAGAGAGAGAGAGAGAGAGACAATCCGTGGACAAGGAATCCCCGGGAAGCCTAGCGGCTGATTAGAGCCCAAGCTGCTTGAATAATATTTGTCGTCGACTTTCTTCTTTGAACGAAATCCGCACCACGTTCGATTCTCCTATGCATATGTAAGAGCCGTGCCCGGCACTCGAATTGATGAAATTCCCAACATTAATTGTATCACAATGGTAATTGAATCTGCGGAGCGCCGTCTATTTGAACAATAGTTGGTTATATTATGTAGATTTGCCGTCGTAGCCTCGTACCCCGCCATCCAGCTTGCCCCCTCTTCTCTCTGGTTCACTCTTACCCCTTCCCCTCCTTGTTCCCTGCTCCCTCCCCCCCTCAACCCCTGGTGGCACCGCCACCACCGCCATCGCCACCCTCCCGTCTTCCCGTTACCTTCGCTATTCCACCCACACTCCCCCTTTCAACCCTCTCCTTTTCGTTCCAACGACGACGGTTGCCGCAGCACCGCCTGGCTGTTTAAACACAGACGATATCAGAACTACCAGAACTAACGTACGGAGTTAGCACGGGTTAGGTGACTCGACTACGGTCGCCATTATCATAATTGCACGCGGAGAGTTCCTTCGAAACTCGGCTGACCTGTCGCTACGTGAATAGACGATGATCTCTCTCGGTGACCCGGAATCACCGCTCGCGCCCCGAAACCTCTGCAGACCTGGTCCTCAGCCTGCCAGTCTGGCCACCGATTCTTTCGATGTAAATAGCGAACAATTTGGACGGATTGCTTTTCGATTGTCGCCAGTCGATTGGCAATTTTCAGAATTTCACTGCCGTGGAATTCTACGCGTTTTCTGGTGTTTCGACGATTCTGAGAATTATCGTCTCGAAGCGAGAGCCACTGGCACTTGCCTGTGGCAAGCACTCGTTCGTCTGCAACGAATAAAGGTTGCAATGGTTATTTCTATCGGAGGAAGATTCTTCATCGCGCCTTATCATCGCGCGGATTGAAATTCTCTTTTAACCTCTTGTGCCACGCATTTCGAAAATTTCTTGTTCCAAAATTGCAATATTCTCACAGTTTTAAGTAATACTTAAGTAAAATGAAATAGGCAAGACAAATAATAAATTTATTACTTCTCAATAATTTCTATACCAGTGATATATATCGTACCGACGAGTTCGAAAAGAAAGCGACGAATTATTGTATACGGTTTGGTCGCTCGTTATGGTCCGCAATCAGTTGCCAGCGTAAGAGGTTAATCTTAACGTGCCACGCACGTCGAGAATTTCTTGCTCCAAAATTGCAATATACTCTCAGTTTTATGTAATATTTAAGTAAAACAAAATAGGCAGAACAAATAATAAATTTATTACTTCTCAATAATTTCTATACCAGTGATATATATCGTACCGACGAGTTCGAAAAGAAAGCGACGAATTATTGTATACGGTTTGGTCGCTCGTTATGGTCCGCAATCAGTTGCCAGCGCAAGTGGTTAAATCTTTATCTTTTTTAATTTGTGTGTGTCTCTCTCTCTCTCTCTCGCGTCTCACGTTTCATCGCTTTATCTCGCGTGAATCTGTTGAAAATCATTCTCATACGTGGCTTTTCGTACGTAAAGCGAGTGGAAGAGAGCGTTAGGTCGGAGGATAAGCGGCAGTCGGTGCAAATGATATGCGCGCGTCGCACTCGCAGGTTGACACCTTCGCTAATCGAGCACGTTGGGACTATCAGGGACGGTTCGACCGTGTGCCATGATATGCCCTGGTTGACGACGAAGGGACGGACCTGTGACGATATTAGGGACGTGTTAGGTTTGCCGAGGGATCCCTCCGGGGACAACAAAAGGACCACACGCACCGGGACGTACCAATGGACAACGTTATATTGCGCTGAAATTGCTCCCACTCGAAAGCCTCTCGATCCAGAATCTCCTTCGTTTTCTTGATTCTTTCGATAGAGACAAAGTAAATTCGGTCCCCTTTTTTTTCAATTGGCTCAAATTGAATGGAAAATTCTCTGCTCTCGTGTTACGTCGAGTTTTTTATAACCATCGAATTATTTTCTAATCCCACGGGATTACTTACGTCACTCTTTCGAGAAGAGTTTCCTCAAAGAGTTGCACTATCGTCAAAAGTTGGAAAATCTTGATCGAACGAAAATTTATCAATCGAACGCTACAACACTCCGCCGCAATTCAATGCTTTTCCAATCTTTCTGGGAAATATTTTCTCCTCCTTCGACTCGGTGACTTTTGACGCTTAACGATCCTCGAAAAAAAAGAGAAAGGAGAAAAAGAAAACTGATAATCACGCTGGCCGGTTAATCCGTCCACTATTCCCAATTACTTCTTTACCTGGAAACTATCCTTTCTCGGTGCCCGGGGTCTAACTTAATCCAGACCAGGCTTAAACAGATTAGGATTCAATTTTTACGCCGTTCGATCCACGATGTGGTACGAGAGAGAAAGAGAGATAGATAGATAGATAGATAGAGAGAGAGAGAGCGAGAGAAGAGGAGGAGGAGGAGTAGGGAGAATGATTAAAAGGCGAGGCTTAGGCAGCGTCGGGGGCGTCTACAGGCGAGCATTAGCCCGGGTGGTATACGTAACAGGACCGTTCGGATCCGAATTTCGAGAATTCCGGTAGCTTTTAACGCCCATCCTGGCATCGCTCGAACTCGTGTTAGGCCACGGCCAGTCGACGTACGATCGCCCTCGATGTGCACGGACTTTGCTCGGTGGCGATGGTGTTCTCCCACTGCTGAGTTGGTAGCCCTGGCTGGCTGGTGCCTGCCTGCCACCACCTCATTTGAATTTCTAATTAGGAAACCTCCATGCAATTATTGGATTAATGTAAATTACGAGAGCTGGCTCGGTCTCCGCCACCGCTACCGCTACCACCGCCGCACAAGGGTGGAGCTGTCTCTCTCTTCCTCTCTCGCTACGCAGATATAGTACGTGCAACCGTCTCGCTTTACTACGTTCCTCTCTCTCTCTCTTTCTCTCTCTCTTTCTCTCTCTCTCTCTCTCTCTCTCTCTCGCTCGATCCAGCAGAGTATTTCGTCTCTTTTCGACTCGATCTTCAACTCGGTCGGCTCTGTTTCTCCTAGACTATCTCTCTCTCTCTCATTTTATCTCTGTCTGACAGTTCGTCCATCTTTGTTCGTTCAGTTCAACCCCTTATCGTTTCTCCTTCACCTTCTCTGCCTTTGCGATCGTCTCTCTTTCACCACCGTTCTCTTCTCCGATCCCCGCTGTCCTCCGCTCTCCTTTCCTTCGGCGAGCCGACTCTCTCTCCGTCTCTCTTTCTCGGCGGTGGTTGGGGATAATTAAAATCCGTTGATTAATATGTAAATTTAATAAGATTACTGTTCTAGGAATGCCCGGTGCAGACAAGCGGCTGTACCGCCGCTGCTTGTATCGGTACTGCGGCCGTTGTAGCGTTTGACTGTCGTTCGAGGGGGTGGGTGGGTTGGTTGGGGGGCTGGAGGGGTGGCGAGCTCTTGATGGCTCGGGATTTCTTGTCGGGCTTCTTTCGATCCCGAGCGGAAACGCTCGTTTCTCGTAAACACACCGGACGATCGTTCTTCCCACTCGATCCTTGTAATTTTTTTTCGAGCAGCGTGTCAAACGCACGTCTTGGCTGATTTTCGTCTCGAGTTTGCGTCTCGACTCAGAGACATCGTCGAGGCGGACGAAAAGGACAAGGAAAAGGAAAGAAACGAAGCGAAAGGATGGAAAGGACGTGGCCGAGCAATTTTCGTCGCTGCGTAAGGTAGAAATACAATTTGAAAAATCCAACAATGCCGGCCAATTCGCGGGAAAATGCGCCAGTCACCCGAGGCCCGGTCGGTATTGTCCGCCGTCGGGCTGGACACAATGCGCCCGATTGGCGGTCCCGGATTTTTACAACATTCGCGCGACTTTTTTCGCGCGTCCGCGTTCCGCTTTTCCACCCTCCTCGGCGTGCAACCACCGTGTACGTGACAATCCAGAGGCCACAGCCAGGCATACCACCTTTTTTGTTTCCTTTGCCAGCTTACCTTTTTTTCAACCCCCACCTCTGTTGTCGGTCGTCGCACGACGCGGAGGTTTGGCGAGCTCGCGCGCCAAAACTGAGCGTAATCGTCGCGTTGCACAGCGATTTGCATAGCCGAGTCGAGAAGCAACGACGCGGCTCTCGCGTTGATTTGCCCGCTCGTGCCGTCGCTTTTTTCCCACGGAGTTGGCCCGCGCCAGCCACCGCGCGCGGACGAGGGGGCGGGGGAGAGGGGGGGGGGGGGATAATCCGTAAAAACCGGCGGATTTCTCGAAATCGCGGCACGAACCGCACGGACACGCGCGTCCACGCGGCGAAGCTCGGCGGCTTTTTTTCCGGCCGGCGTTCCAACGACACCCTCCGTTTATTAACCCCCTCCCCCTCCTCCTCCTCCTCTCACGCTCGTGCACTCAACGCGGTGGTTGTTGCGCGCGCGAAAGCCTGTGGCGAGTCAAACAGTCGTACGAATTTTTAATTACGGCCGGCCTGCCGTCGAGCCGACCGCCGCTCGCGAAAATATCGTCGTGATTAGCGGGATTGTTTTATGAGAAACTTGTAACGAGGCTGGTTCAATTAACGGATTTCCATGGGAATGGAAACTGGCTACGAAGGGTCGGGCACGTTTGTTTTTCCGCCAAGTTGTCGGCGCGAATTGTTGGAACGACGGCGGCCGCATCTGTTCGATGTGATTTAAATGTTCGATCGGCACGTTCGCCTGCTTAGCCGCTTAGACGTCTTTTATCTGGCATCTTTCAAAAAATAATTTCACCCTCGTTGGTACGAATTACAATGTATATAAATCAGGCCACGGTGGGGGGGAGGGGGGAGGGGTGGAAGAAATTGCGTTTCCTTGATGGATAGTCACTGGCGCGTGATTTAGGTTATGCTTGTCGGTCAAATGATCTTTTCCCTATGGTAATAACTAGTCTTCGAGGAATTTATTGGTAAAACCGAGCGAGCCAGAGATCTCGGCGATACAGGCGCGTTTAAAATATTCATACATCTCATCAACGGTTGGTAATCGTCGATAAGGAGAGAGAGAGAGAGGGACGGAGATTTGCAAAGCAGGACGTATTAACACCGGTCTTGGTGGCCACCGATCGCACATGTCCTTCACCGGCGTCGTTTCGGCCGCGATCCAATCAATTTCGCGTCACCCGACCCGAAGAAGCCCCCTTCGCCCCCCTTCCAGCGACGGCCGAAAAAAGGTCGCAGAAAGTTATTAAAATTCTGGTACACCGTGGATCGACGTCGACTGGCCGGGAATAATTAATCGGCGAACAAAAAGATTCTCCCGGTTGCCGCCGCTGGCCAGTTCCATAAATTAAGATAAATTCCTGTGACACGTCGATTCGTTCGGCTTCAGGATCGTTGCCAAACATCGACGCAGTTTTTCGTTGCTCTCTCTCTCCCTCTCTCCCTCTCTCTCTCTCTCCTGTGCTAACGAAAAATGAAACAGAGAAATGAACGGAAAGAAGAACAAAAAAAAAAAAAAAAAGAAGAAACGAGAAACGAAGAAAGAGAGAGGAGAAAGGAGAGCAAAAAACGAGCGAACCATCGGTATTCCCCCAGCGAATCTGTCACACTCCCTTTAGCCGGCTTGTAGAACGAAGCTGACGCGTGCGCTCGCACGCACGCGATCGTTTCCCTCCTCCGCCCCCTAACCACTCCTTCGCGTCCGCGACGACACATACGACACACGCGCGTATATACACCGACGCGATTCGGCTACTAACAAACCCAATAAAAATAATGCACTTTCGTGCATTTGCAAATGAACGTTGTCATTTTATTTCGACGGGAACGAGTCACGTGGTGGTGGCTCGCGCTGGGGGCTGCCAACAGCTCCCGCTGCTGATAATAATTATGGATATTGAGAATGGTTATCGCTGACGCCCCGCGTATTAATGCCACGGACGCTTGCACGCCGATAAACAAATTTCCCATGTCCGCGTCCTACGTGTGGACGCCTAACGTTGCCACGTCTAACTTTTCTTCTTCTTTTTTTTTTTTTTTTT
>NW_025110743.1:166232-212123 GCF_011392965.1 Frieseomelitta varia
TTTTTTTGCACCACGCCGCCCAAGCAAATTAAACGCGCCCCACGGCCATTAGGGTATCGAGAGACTGGAAATTAGTTTGTCGCCCACGCGATCGCCGCGGTAAGGTTTCAAGAGAGGGCGAGCGGATTTTTTAGATGTTGAAATGCGATGGATTCTTCGAGGTCGTTCAAGCTGATTTTAGAAAGATAGAAAAATTGTCAAAGGTAGAGAAATTATTTTATATAGCGGGCAAGACACCCTTGTAGCGCAGGGCAATTTAATAGAACTATCAAAGTAAAATATTCTAAAATAATTCGCGACTAACAATGAAACATACGCCGATTTCGATGAAACATGGCATGAATGTATTTCGACCCCCCCGATGTAGCTTTCGTCGTTAGCAAGCATTAATTTCATCAGTTTACCTCCCTTCAAAAAAACTGTATCTTCAGTCGTTTGCAAGATTTCCAATTTAACGAAATATGTTTCGCGTCCCCAACTGTGAGGGTAGTTTTCACTCCTTCAACATCGACCATTGCTAATAAAAAGAAAAAAAATAAATAAATACGGGTAAATATTCATTTGAAAACTACACTTGTGCAGCTCGAGTTTCGTCAAAATCGGCGATTACCTTGCAAGTTCCATTTCATCGTCGAAATTCGTTCAACCCTCCGTGAATCCAAGTTGCGATTCTCAACTCGATAGGAAAGAGCAACGCGTCAAATCTTTCCCCGGGTGTTCGTTTCATTTTGAAAACGATTTGATGATACGCCAACGAAGATTTCAGCCAGTTGTCCAGTTGGCGGTCAGACCGCGCGTGGCGAGAGGTTTTCTTTCTCCGGGAAGGGGGATTGGAATCGTTGGTGAACGCATAACGCGTAATTACTGTCCACCGAGTGGCCGAGGCAACGTTTATGTGCCGGCCATGTAACGTCCAGTTATACAGGCTCGTCGATGGTCGTCATTTACAGGAATGTCGCATTGGCCAGCAGCCGTGCGCGCGTGGCAACGTACGTGTCAGTGTGCGGCTATTTATGAATTGACACCGCATTAGGGATATTGCTTAACAATAGCGACGCTGTTAGCTCGTCGAAGGGTCGGCGTGAAAAGCTGTTATTTTGAAACGTGTTATCGTTGCAAGTAGTAATTGCGAGATTGCTGAACCCCAGCTAGAAACAGGGGCGTTAACGCTGCGCGTGTTACCGCGTCGATTCTAGATGATTTTACGGGATCAAAAAGTATCGCGATAGCCGCGAGATTATTACGATTGTAATCGTAACTTCTCTCTAAAAATTACAAATTTCGACACGTTTCGCTTTCTTTTCTTCGTCTCTCGCTTCGTCACAACTCCGTTGACACCTCTCTGTCTCGAACGATTCATCGGAATCGTATCTTATTAACTCTTTATCGCTCGCGTAAGCAGCTAAGCGCGGCAAGTTGTTACGCTTGTGCTCTGCAATTAATTAACGTGGCTCGCGGTGAGCCTGAAAGGAAACTTTGTACGGACATCCGTTGTAATTAAACTCGTTGCTGCGTTTTCAATTGAAAAGAAAGGAAAAGGGGGACAGGCAAGGGGAGAGCGAAAGAAAGAGCGAAAATATAAAAGAGGGTTACGTAAATTCTGACACGTTCTTTGCGGCTCCTTCCGCGAAACGCGTACCAATGGAACGCTCGAATTCGTAATTAGAAAAAAAGTCAAAGCGGGCAAAGCGACCGCCAAGCGGATGGAAGAAAGCGAATTTTTCCACCCTTTCCTCTTTTTTGCACCTTTGCTCTTTCTTTTTTCTTTATTTATTTATTTTTTCTTTCTTTCTTTCTTTGACGACAATAAGGTGAAACCGCGCGACTCTTTTTTTTTTTTATTTTTGACCGTCGCCGCCCTCCCCCCTCCTCCGACTCGTTACGTCGATGCCCTTTTTTTTCCACGGTTCTCTCATTACTTCTCCGCGACAAAGTTTAATAATCCCCGCGTAGAGTGTTTATGTTTTTATAAACTATCGCACTTTCGCCACGTTTCGTTTTCTCTCGCTCGCCTTTGCCGCGGAGATTTTCAACAGAGTCGAAACCATTGTATTTGCCGGCTAGATTCTTGGTCTGTTCAGAGAATGATGTTTTTTTTTTTTTTCCTTTCTCCTAAGTTTGCGTAAATAAAAACGTGTCGCCCGGGAATACGTACGTTCGCCGCTGTGCTTATTATAATCGGAACGAGCGAAACGCGCCGCTTTATATCCGCATAAATTCTAGAAAATAAACATTGCGGGACATTACGCGGCTACTGTTTCGCGCGTAATTGAAAAACATCTCGGCTACCCACCGAAACACCAAGTGTTTCGCATTCGGGAGAAATCTTTTTGCAATAACGAGTGCCGCGCGAAGCCTCAAGGCGTGAACGTAATTTACTCACCGCCGGTAGTAATCAAGAAAAGGGCGCGTTGCGAACGCGCGACTTTACTGACGCGCCGCGGGCCATTCTCCGAACGACCCGCGAAAAATGGCTCGGGCTGAGGAATTAACAATTAAAATTCAACCGCCGGGCGTCTCGCGCGGAATCTCGAAACGCGCGTGTACAATATTCCAGCGGCCTAGAAACGAGAAAGCAGGCCGAATGAACGAACGAGGGCGGGAGAAGGGGGTGGTGGGTGGCGTGTGATTTAAAAAGGAACAGCGCGAGAGAGCTTTGTTCGTAGGGTCAATTCTCAAACGTGACGTTCGCGCGCGCGTGAAGTGCATAAACTTCCTGTGACGCGCGCGGCCGAAGGCACAAAACCGCGTGCAAGTTGCGGGGCGGCGAACGCGCGCGCGATATAAAACGCCTTTGTCTTGCAAAAAACTCTCTCCCTTCCTCTCCCCTCACCTCCACCCCTCCCCCTCCTCCTCCGCGAGACGTATATCATGCGAGGGCAGGCCACCACCAGCCCTGAGCATTGTTTCACTCTCGCATAATTACCGCGAGTCACGTTTTAAAGTTGAATTTCACCTAAATAAAGCTTAATGTTATTATCGCGGGCAACGGCGAGCCCGCTCTGCCGCCATTATGAGCTGGTTACAGCCTCAAACGTCATTGTGCCGCGTGATCGTTCCCCGCGATATTAAGGCGCAAACGACGTTTTTCCACTGTTTTTTAACTACGGGCGTCGTCGGCGACCCGTCGCGATCGACGTTAATTAGATGCACGCCGCCAACGTTACCCACGTTGTTACCTCGATATGCATTACATACCTTGGACTAACTACGGCTTGGCTAACTTCGTTACGTTACGGACTCTCGGCCGTCGTTTCTTTGCACGTTCGCAGTTTCCCTTTTAGAAAAAGAATTCCGTTTGTCGAGAGTCGCTGCCGCTGGCCACTAACGCGATTTACCAAGGGAAAACGACGGAACATTCGCGGGGCTGTTGTAATTCGTCGTTCGGTCACGAGACTTCAGCGTCGACGAGATTAGAACAATGGAAAATTTCATAAATTCAAGGACAAAGGCACGACGATTCAATTTTTCCTCCGTGGATGTAATCGTGCGGTCCGTCGATAAATCATTACGCCACTCGCCCGGGGATGAGATTCATCGAGCTGAGAACGTGGAGTAAAGTGGATGAAGATTTGCAAAAAGATGGCAGTCGCTCGCAGAGAGTGGGGGTGAGGGATGGTTAGCCTTAAATTTAGCAGCGACACGATCGGGCAAGGTTGCGCATGTTCCACTGACGTCAACGTTAAATCGAGAAATTAATTACTAAAATTGCAAGAAAAACCGGAGCGGGTCGATAACTGATACAACTTCATTAAATTCGCCGATCGATGAGGAGTGGTGAACGCGGCGGCGCGGGCAAAAAATCAGGCTATTATCCCGCCGAAAACGACGGTATTGATAAAACCCGCGTCGCGATCACGGCCGACCGGACAAACACAATGATAGCGAGCGAACGAAATTTTTTTTTCTCCCCTCGCTTCGAAACCCCCGTCCCACCACCACCCCCGCCACATCCTCGTCCTCCCTCCTCCCGCCGGGTCCACTCCCCCTTTTTTTTCCCGACCCTGTATCACCACCCACCCACGAGCGCCCCTCCGCCGCCCCTGTGCCACCCCTTTCGTGCGTCGTTGCTGCAAAATTCTCCGTCCGCGGGTATAAAAGTCGGCGTAATAAGCGGCGAGCGTTCGAAAGGGGTCGAAAAGGGGTGGATTAACCGACGGCGGCCGTTGATGGAACAACGTAATGCATACGTGATGTTTAATTAATCAATTAATAACCGTATTATTGTTTTGTTTAATTAAAAATAATGAATCTCTCTCTGTCTGTAGCGTTGGTGGGCGGATTTACGAGCACGACCGGCGTCGGCATCATCCACCGTACGTATCAATCGCATTTGAAAGCTGACGCAGGCTACGGATGAGCCTACGTTATGTATCTGTGCTTTTGTCGATATATGCGATAGGTCTATCTGTCTTCTTTTTCTCCCCTTTCTCTCTCTCTTTCTCTGTCTCTCTTTTCTCATATTTTTTTCCCTCTTGCCCCGTATACCGCTTTCTTCTCATCGACGAGAATATTATTTATTTACGCGAGTTGTTTCAGTGTTTCTACTCTTTCTTTTCTTTATCTCTTTTTTTTTGTCCTTTCTTTTTAGTGCACGCGCGAGTTAGTGGATCTTACTTAGCGATCGGGGGAAAAAAAAAAAAAAGAAAAAAGGGATCTACGTCGTAGATTGTACTGCTTTCTCACTGTAAATATCTCAATGTTTAAAGAGTTAGCGAGAGCGAGGCCCAAAACGATCATTCGAGAAATTCAAACACTCTGAACTTCACGTATCACGAACACTCAAACGTGGAATAATCCGTAACAGTCTCGGAGATGGCAATCGAGGATGATCGACACGGCGAGCAAAGACAGAGACGATTGGACAAGGAAGGATCTTACTTTCCTCGTGGGGATCCCCGAACGCGTCCACGTTCCGGTTGACGGTTTATATTTCGCTGGCAGTCGATTTTAATAAACTCGATGTAAACCGTTGGCCCCTACCCTTTGTGGAGAGAAAGTTTCCGGGAGAGCGCGCCGATTTTTAAATATAGTGTGCCCGGTAGGTTTGGGCAGCAACGGGAAGCCTAGGTCGGGTGTGGAACCGTGTTGTGCCACCGTCAAAGCTTTTCGCCAAGCGTTCTCCGCTTGCCTCGTTGATCCACGAAAAAGGCTCGCCATCCGTGGAATCTTTTGTTTATAATTTTTTTGATCATTACCCAACAGGCTACTAATTCCGCCGGCGGGTGCATTCAAAATTTATCGGCGGCGCGACAAAACGCACCCTTCAATCTTTTTTATCTCCCTCTGGCACCATCCCCTTCGGGGTCTCTGTTCGTCAACCGGCCATCCGCGATCGTCTCTCTTCCCTTTTTCGCCTCTTTTCACTTTCTCTCTCTCTCTCTCTCTCTCTCTCTCTCTCTTTCTCTCTTCCTATTCCGTGTTTCTCTTGCATTCTTGTCTCTCTGTCTGTCGCTGCCCGCTCGCTTTCAAGCGCGCTCCCCACTCCCTATTGGACAACGTTCAAAGGGTATTCAGAGTCGAAGGTCCGGAAATGGTTCGGTGAAAAAAACAGGTAGACAAAGTTAGGCACTTGTTTGTCCAACGGATCTATCCGGGCGTCGTGATTTCCCAAAAATTCGAGCCGTATCTTCCATCTCGCTTGCGTTGGCTCGTTTCTGTCTGGTCAACGCCATCATGCGCGACCCTCCGTACATACACATATCGGAGCTTGTCGTTTGGTAAATTCCTTTCGGGGATGAACGAACAATCGGTAACTTATTCGACAACGAGTTCTCCGACAGTAACTTCATTTCACGTCGGGAGAATCGAACGAAAGTTCAATTGAAACGATACTTGAACAGACACCTGATACTTTTTCTTAACTATTTGAATTTTTTTTTTAACAAATTGCATTTCACCGTGCACAACGTCCGCGCGATTTCTTTGATTCTTTGCGCTCGCGTTGACCGATCTAAAACGCGTTCGCGTTTTAATTTACCAAACCGGTAGAGACCGCGCATAAATCACAGTCGCGGAACAGAAACGTTCGAGAAGTGTCCGACGCGTTTTATCCGCGACAGTCGAATAAAAGTGGCTGTAGCGTATACACATATTTTTTCTTTTTATTTTATTTTTTTTTTTTATTTTCACCGGGTTAATTGAGATTGCTCGAAACGCGAAAAATCGCGAGACGGGTCGCGTGTATCCACCTTTGATCCTCCTCCCCCGACGTTTCTCCTGTATACCATCGATACGTTACGCGCGAGCGTAATTATCAGCGTTTAAATCTCTGTTCCCATAATCAAAAATGCCGTCAGCCGCATGGTGGACCCCCCCCCCCCCCCCCCCCCCCCCCCCCCCCTCGCGCTTTTCTGCGTCCCGTGGACAGCAACGGCAAAACCCGCCGCCGTTTTTCGAAAAGTAATGAACATCGTCAAAGAAAACAAAGAGCGGCCGAGCATCGTTAATGAGACGCGCTTTACACGCTGTATCCCCGGTGATATCGCGATTCCGCTTGCCTGTCCGTGGCATATTCGAAAACCGACCTCCTCTCTCGGTTAGCGAGAGAAATGGGCAAAGAAAAAAAGAGGGGAAAAAGGAAAAAAGGAAAAGCGAAAGAGGGAGGTCGAGAAAGAAAATAAAAAGAGGACGGACAAGTGGTCTCGAAGTGGTGGTGGCAGCGGTGGGAAAGGGTAACAGTCTGCATTCAGAGATCGCGGGGTGTATCAGGAGAAGGGGTGAAGCGCGAGGTAAAGAGTGTGTGTGTGTGTTTGTGTGTGTGAGAGAGAGAGAGAGAGCAAAAGCGCGGGGCCACGGTAGAAATAATGTGTTTAGGCGCAGGCATTTTTATCGCGCTACATCCCCGGCCCCCACCAACTCTGCTCGCCCCCTTCAGCCCCGAAGCTTTTGTTGTTTCCAATGCTTTATGTGAATTGCACTGTAAAATCTCATTATATTCGTGTGCAATGCGTCCATTATATCCTGTGCCAGAAACATTTTTTCTCCCACCGAGGGATTTTTCCGCCCCCGCCGCCCCACCTTTTCGTGTTCCTTTTATATTTTTCTGTTTCTTCTCTTCCTCTCTCTCTCTTTCTCTTTCTCTCTCTCTCTCTCTCTCTCTGCACCCTGCCCCCTCGCCCTTGCTTTTTCTTCCCTCCTCTGTTTTCCTTCGTTTCGGTCGCCGTGCATCTCGCTCGTTCGCTCCTTCTCCCCCGTTTCTCCCGGTGATGCTGCCCCTGGTATACTCTCTGTGTGTTGGTTGTTCCGAAGCCGAAACATTCCCTAAATTTATTCGCTCGTGCGACGCGCCACGGTTTAATTTGTTTCGCCGGAGAACAACGCGCCCGATGCGAAACAACGATGGACGCTAATTACCCCGCCGGCTCCGACCGATCGCTGTTCGATTTCGTCTCTCCGGATCCTCCGTGTCGCGCGCCCTCAAACCCCCTCACGCCGACAATCCCCTCCCCACCCCTTTGCACGCCTCTTTCGCCCTTCGTTCGATCTTTTGTTATGCTAGCTTTTCGTGATTTAGAGAATCGGTTGTTTGGGTCGCTTGTTCGGAGTTTTGCTCGGTCTCTCTCTCTCTCTCTCTCTATCTCGCTCTCTCTATCTCTCTCTGAGTGGAATAGACCCGATTGCAAATGGTTTTTTTTCGCCTCCCCCCCTCTCCCCCCTCGCCTCCGAATGTAATCAAAATGTATGGACAGCGAACGTTCGATGGAATAGAAAAAACAAAAAGGGCTATGAAAATTGTTACGGAAGTTAATTATAGCGAAAAGGATTTCCCGGGAATTGGTATTCCGCCGGGAACGTTCGGTATCATCTTGCGAAAAATATCGACGAGATTCGACGGGTGTGCCCTCTCCTCCGCGTATTTCGGGCTGAATCTTGAATTTACAACGGAACGGAGAGTGGAAAGGTTTAATTATATCGAAACAGGGTGGAATAGGATTGGAAATAGGAATTGGCGATCGATTTTATCAAAATACTGGCGAGTTTCTCTAAGTTTCATGGCCTGTTCGTACAGGGGAGGGAGAGATCTGTCATTCAGGTTAGCTTGAGTAATCTCTTCTTTATTTCGAGATCCCTTGTCTTTTTATACGTTGTCCGGTTTCTCTTGTTCGCCTTTGTGAACGTTGTCGAAACGATGCAGAAACAATAGTCTTCCACAGAAATTGCCCTGGTTCGTCACTTCCTTATCCTGTTGGATGACCAACCCGGACAATATTGAATCTATGCAAATACTGACAATGAGCTAGCAACAGTCCACATAAAATTGGACTGTGAATAGTTAGTCATAAGATCCAGTAGTTGGTCATCTATGATCATTCGCCTTCCACTTGACGATGATAACCAAATATATGTAAGGACATGCTTTAGAGACATTCGAAAGCATTAAACATTCTAAATCATTCTATATGATTCTATTTCATACACGATCACGACTGTAAGGGGACTGTAATAAATTCTTCTAAATTATAATTGTGTTGACTCCATTACACGGAATCCGGCATAAAACTGGTGTCAGAAGTGGGATAGTTTGAGCTAGTTCAAAGACGGCGTCGACCTGTTTTATGAAACTATGTAGTTTGTATCGGTCGCCGTCGAAAGATTCTGGCAATAATTTAATTAAAAATTCTAGGGAAAGTTGCGAGGTTGCAACTTGAAGGCGCATGTCTGTACTTGGTACAGTTGTCATCGTATGATACAAGAGAGTTAGAGTTCTCAGGAAAAAAAATTTTTGAAAGGAAGCAGACAAGAAGATCTTAATTGAATTGTAGTGGTACTTGAAATCATCATTTACCACGATAGCCTTGGGAATGTGTTTCCTCTCCTTTTGAGTTTATATGGTCGACTTGCAGTTCATAGCTCGCGCTGGATACTCTTGAACCAGGAATTCGACGAGGTTCATGAACGTAAGACCAATCCCACACTTCTGACACCAGTTTTATGTTGGATTCCTTGCGATGCAATCAACACGCTTATAATTTTCGAAGAGTTTATTACACCCGTTACAGTCGTGGTTGTGTATGAAATAGAATGATATAGAATGATTTATAATGATTAGATTGTCCTTTTTATTAGAATGTCTTACAATGAATGATAGAATAATTTACAATGATTTAGAATATGATGAATGTCTAATCCTCTTGAATACGATGTAGAATGATTTACAATGATTTAGAATGTCTTAGAATATGATGAATGTCTAATGCTCTTGAATATGATGTAGAATGATTTAGAATGTTTAATGTCTCTAAAGCATGTCCTTATATATATTTGGTTATCATCGTCAAGTGGAAGGATCATAGATGATCAACTACTAGATCTTGCCCATGACTATCCACTTTTATGTGAACTGTTGCTAGCTCATTGTCAGTATCCGGGCTGGTCATCAAACAGTCATCAAAAGATCATTCTCCTTGCATCATCTTTTCTTATGCACTATATATTCTATAAAATCTTCAACAACAAACTTTTACTTCGGAAGGATTCGAAAAGTCAGTGAAACGCGAGTGAAACGTTGCCGAGCAAATCGTCGGCCGAAGAAGATTCTCGAACGTTGCAAGATGGAGGAATGCGTGGTGAGTTGCGTCGACAGGGAGCCAATTAGAAAAGAGCAGCTACGAATGACGATGCATCATCGAGTCATTGTTAAGGGAAGAAAGAAGGAAAAGTCTAGAGGGAATGAAAGTACGGGACAAACCGTTGAGCTGGAGCCCGGCAAAGGCGACCGGGAGGTTAATGGCGCGTCGTTGCGTATTCCAACGGTGTTTGTTTCCTCGCAGTTGGCAATAAACTAAGATAAATGAATGTCCGTAGGCCAGGGCCGCCTATTATTCCTTCGCTCGCTGCTTACATTAAGTTGCCCCGCATTAACGGCAATGCGGAATGTATCGCGCCCATTACAAGCTCGAATTCCCGATCGAATATCTCGTCTCTCGCCCGTACGGAAGGCAGCTCGGCTGCCCTTTCTTCGGAAGCTCGTTCGGAAAATTTAGGGCCACGTGTCTTGGAACGGTTGTGCATCGTCCGCGAAGAAGACCAACGAAACGATTAACCGCGACTCTTGCGTATCTTGGAGCGAGGTTCAAGCTGAATTATCTAATTTTAGGTAATACGGAATACGAAAGATTTCGACTCGAAAGGTCTCGCAAGATCTTTGACGAATTGGAACTCCAATGAAGGTTGGTAGTTCGACCGACTACGAGAAGAGTTTCATTGAGCGTGGAAAGTTTTGAGCTAGAAGATGGAGGAGGATGGATGGAGATTTCCATTCGACAGCACGCTTCTCGTTACTTAATTTCGCGAGAATGCGAGAGGATTCGAGATGCTCTATGAAAAGATGGTGATAGATCCAGATATGGACCGTGTGAATTGAACTTTCTCGAGATTTCGGTGGATATAAATTTGAAATCCATGCATATCGCGGTAATTATAGCAACCTATATTCGCACTAGAAAAGATTCTATCGATTTCCCTGCCCGGGAAATTGCTTCCGACTAATGGAATCTTCATGAGAGAGCATAACCGATATAGCGTCGAGACCTCGGAAAGAAGACGTAAGAAAGGTGGCTCGAGAATTAATTCCGAGCGCGTGTATATCGCCCCGGGACGGATTGCAGAAACAACGTTTCAAGAAGAAAACCGGTGTTTCTTCGCTGCTTTAGCGAAACAATTGCCTCGTCTGGCTTCGAGCGATCTCGTTTCGGAACGAAACCGACGCAGTGGCTGAAAATTTTGACGGCGTTACGCTAACGATACGATAGCCTGACGAGGGATACGTTTAGATGGCGAACCGTTTGCCATTCGTTCGACGCGAAACGAAGGAAAATGCGCGACGAGAAGCCGCGAATACGTCCGTGGCGGTGGGTGGTAAGACGGAGGAAGAGAGAAAAGGAGCTGGCTGGTTGCTCGAGGGCAAGCAACGGTGGCAAGCAGCCCGTCGGCAGTAACGTCGTCGCAAAATCCACTGTGAGTACGCCTCAAATTCCGGCAGAGGAGGCTCAGCTCGTAAAGCACAGGAAGATGCATGCCGGGATATTAAGGCCATTATCGCCGTTGCATATTCATGCCGTATTATAATGAAAATACAGTTTATTACCGAAGATTAACAGCTTCTTACGACGACGTGCGCGCGCGCGCTGGCGACTACCCTCCCCCTTAGTCGTTTCGAGCGAAAACTCGACGGTGTCGATGGAAAAGATCTTGTTTGATAAAAGGATCTTTGAACGCCAATTGGCGTACGAATTTCGAGAACGAGAAAGGGAAAATTTCTTGTTCGTTTCAAAGTCGAAGAAATGATGTCACCGAATCTTCGAGCGCAGCTAGTTTCAATCGTTTCGCAATTAGAGCCAACGAGTCGACGATCACATCGAATGAAACGACACGGATTCTACGATTTTTTTTCTTGTTTTCTTTTTTCTTTCATCTCCTTCGGCAACGACGGAGACGAAAGTTAGTCGCGCTTGTTTTGAGAAGCCGCCTGGCGCGCGGAGGAACTCGCGTGTACTTCCGTTTATCCACCGTACATAAGTAATTAATTCTATGACTTGCTTGCCGAGTGACGCGACAGCTTCTGTCACGGCTGTCGCGTGCTTGCCGAAGAGTAAATAAGACGGAGACAGAGGAGACAGATTCGAGGAATAATTGAGATATCGTTCTGAATCTTTCATCGGGCGATTCTAAATCTTTCTTTTTCTGCGATGAAATCTTCATTTCTCGTCTGGGCTAGAATTTTCATTGTACTCTTAATTGCCTGTATATTTAATCGCATTGCATTTACTCAATATTTACAACGATCGACATTGTCGAAATAGTAGCAAATCGTCGAGTGTTTCTACTCGGGCATCAACGTTTGAAGCATTCTCGTCGTTTCCGGTGAGAAAGATGGAGGGAGGGAAGGACGTTGATGAAAGAAACTGGCAACAGAGTTCTCGGTGAAACTTTTTAAACAGTGGGGATGGGATTTCTTTCAACTGTCAAACGCTGTCAATTACAAAGTAAATCAAATCAAAAGTGAGTCTTCATCGACGAATTGTTCTCTCTCTCTCTCTCTCTCTCTCTCTCTCTCTCTCTCTCTTTTGAAAACGATAATGTCCAGCGGTTGTCACCCTCTTGAGCCAATTTCCAAGCCTCGTCGTCTTAATTCCACCTGCGCTGTAGACGCGGAACGAGGCACCCGGAGAGCTTCCGTTTACGTACCGTAAATAAGTAAATAATTCATTCTCTGACTTGCTTGGCAAGTGGCACGAGGATTGAGCGTGTCCTGAAGGATGACGGTGGAAACAGAAGGGTAAGGAGTGCGGGCGAGGGAACGGTCACGGCGAGGAGTTTCCAGGAAAGGGAGAAAGACTCTACTGTACCAGGAGCTACGTCGCGAAGACGACGGTGACGGCAACGTCGAGGGGTGGCAACGTGGTAGTAGTGGGGGTTGAAATCTGCATAATATCGGTAATGCTCAAAATGCGAGTCGCGTAGCTACCTGCCTTGCTTACCCCCGCGCGCCGCTCCACAGTCGCGTCAACTAAAACTTAATTATAATTAATTAATGCGACTGCTAACTGTGGCGGCCGGACAAGTATTGACCCGACACGCCACGCTCGACCGTTTCTGATTCTCTTCCCGTGGTGCGCGAATCCACCCACCCCCTTCCCACGATCTTTCGTGTTCCACCGTCTGATCCTTGGCTGTTCGGTGTCATCGAGGCCGCTGACGCGGTAGATTTCGCGTCTTAATTCCGCATTTCGACCGTCCTCGCTCTCGTCACCTCCTCTGCTTTCTCTCTCTCTCTCTCTCTCTTTTCCGGCAGTTCTTGCTCCGTTTCTCTCTCTCTCTCTCTCTCTCTCTCTTTCTCTTTCTCTCATACCCCTTCGCGAGAAGGGGAAGGGGGAAAGGAAGGCTTGGTGCAAGAACTGGGACATAACATTTCCGTGGCGGAGGCGGTACTAAGTCTATGGCTCCGTACAGTACGTAATTAGAAACCTTTGTGCAAAATGAATACTGTTAATTAACGTACCTAAAAAGACATTATACCCGCGGGCTGGTAAACTAAATATGGCCTCCGGCGAGCGTATTACACCGTTCACGATGTAAATAAGCGATTTGCCCGTCGCCCACGCCCGGCTATGTACACTTTCTTGCTACCGTTAAGTCATAATGAATTGTATTCGCGGCTCGCGAGAAGAGTCTCCCCCCCTTCTCCTCTCCTCTCTTCTCTTCTCTTCTCTTCGCTTCTCTTCGCTTCTCTTCTCTTCTGTTGCTGTTGGCCGCCGCGGCGTCGAGTTACCGGCCGCCATCTGCAGCCTCGTCGTCCACCGATTTCATCCTAACGTGCACCGTGAAAACGTTCTCTCTTCTCTCGATAGACTTTCTTTTTTTCTCTTTTTTCTTTTCTTTTTCTTTCAGACGTCTGTTTGAAATTTTCCGCGAACGTAAATCGTCCGCGAAATTGACTGTCGATTTATCAACTCGTTCGCGTTATGTCTCGGAAATATCGCGCGAATACGCGAGAGATCGTCCGAGATCCTGGCTCTCTGTTCTCTCTCTCTCTCTCTCTCTCTCTCTCTCTCTCTCTCTCTCTGCTCTGCTTTTACATGGCCCGTCTGCCGGAGTTCGGCGAGCAATTACAATATGAAAGGCACATAAATCAGCGGGTTTAATTAACGCGTTGTTATTATGATTATGACACCGCCGCGGGATTATAACATCCCAAAATGCTTCTCCGGCGCACGGGTGCCCGCTGCGAGCCATTTTTCAAACGGGCTCGCGAACGCGAAAGCTTCTTTTCGACTTACCGCGGGATATCCGTTTTTGAAAGAAGCTCGCCGTTTACCGCGCGCGAAATTTTCTATCTCTTTCGAGAGAAAGAAGAAAAAAAAAAAGGAAGAAGAAGAACAACGCCGAAGAATTATTTGGAAGACGGGAGAAATTTTACCAAGTTACCGCGAGAATTAAATTTCTCTCCAATCCCGTTTTTTGGACGGATGTACTAAACACGCCCCGGTTTGATACGCCCGATTTATATCAAATTTGGGTGTCGAGCCGAAAATCTCGTGCCACGAGTGTCACGTCGAAAGGGAGAGAGCACGGGAAATTGTCGAAGAGGCACAGGTTTCGAAAGGGGTGAGGAACGATCGAAAGAAAACGAGTAACGTCGAGGCAGAGAGAAAAGCAAGAACCCTTGGTCGTAACGGAAGAGCGGCCGGGAACAGGGGCTCTTCCCTCCCTCCCTTCGGCTCTCACTTTCTCTCTTTCTCTCTCTCTCTCTCTCTCTGCCTGTGCTCGTTCCCTTGGCTGCGAAACAGTCTGTGAAAGCACGATTTCTCTATTACCGTCAGTTAATAGGGTTTTTAAAAGTCAAGTGCACCTCGCGTCCCCGCGCTCGTGACGAGGGTGTGGGGACAGGGAAGAGGAGCGAGAAGGTGAGAGTCGCCGGGACGACTACGGGCGAGCGCGCGTAGGTGGAGGAGCAAAAGGTAGTAGCGAGTGCCGGTAGGATGGGTTGGAATCGGCGGAAGCTGGAGGGATGAGACCCAGGATTCAAAGGCTCGCCAATATAAGCCCGGCAAGTGCTCGGCTGTTGGGACGTTTGCCCGAGAGTTTTCCCGCCCAGGGGTTCGTAGTTTCAGGAAAACACTCGCGCGCTCGATACTCATAATCAAGTAATCACAGATGATGCGGGAGCATCGAGTGGTACGTTTTCAGCTATCAGCTATTAACCCTCGTCGCGAGATGCGCACGGGGAGTATAAGAGAAAGAGGGAGATGGAGTGATACGAGGGGACGCCTTTTAGTCAGCGGCTCTCAAGTTACACCTTGTGCGTATTGACGCACGGTGGTGCGGTGGTCGAGTTGGTCGTGGGGCAGGGGGGGAGGGGGGGAGAGGTTCGCGTGTTTGTTCGCGATGGAGAACGAGAGAGGGTGACACGACGACGATGCATCTCGCGACAGAGACGTCGGACCATGGGGCGAAAAAGAGGAATCAATCGTGGGAAGGCGAGGAGAGAGAGAGAGAGAGGGAGGGAGGGGGGCACGTACGACGCGAACGGGAAACGACTGAGCGACCCTGCGATATTTTTTAATTAATCGAATTATTGAACTGTATCGCAATTGAATTGAATTAAGTGTCGATGCTGTGCCGCGGAACCT
Organism: Frieseomelitta varia; assembly: GCF_011392965.1. Lineage (NCBI taxonomy): Eukaryota > Metazoa > Arthropoda > Insecta > Hymenoptera > Apidae > Frieseomelitta > Frieseomelitta varia. The sequence goes on from NW_025110743.1 coordinate 181,367, forward strand.
GGAAGCGCGCAATTTTCTGTCATTATTGCAACGTTCCCTCTCTCTCCCCCCTCCCCACCCTACCCACCCCCTTGTGCAGTCTGCCCTCGATCGTATCTTCTCCTCTTTTCCCTCTTTTGCCACCTCGTTCTACGTTCTACGTTCTACTTGCGCCTTCTTCGTCTCGCCGCTCGTCACGACCCTTGTACCTTTTCGTCGCGACCCTTGGACCTCCCCTGCGCGGTTCCATCGGCACCCCTCGTGCGACACACGCACTCACGCATCAACCAACACGGCCATACGCGTGACGCGCGTTTATACGCGTTTGGCTGCACCACGTGGCCCTCACTAATTACCTATCCAGCTGTAGCCGCGCGCGCGAGTAAACGACGGGGAAGGGTTGCGCCTCGGCGCGCGAACGCCAAGGATTTTTTTTCGGCCCCCGGGAAATATTGATAAAGTAAACGTAGCTGTCTCGGGCGGGCGAGATAATTAAAAAAAAGGTGAGCGAACCGGGGGGGGGGGAATAAAAGGCCGCGTGTCGAAAATGGAGCAGGCATGATTAAAAGCCGCTGTTTTCCCCTGGAAAATTGTTGCTTCTTTCTCTCTCTCTCTCTCTTTTTTTCGCGGGATTTCGATTCGCTCAGGTGCTGTTTTCGTTTTCACGTTCGAAACGGTGGAAGAGATCGTTCAACCCTTGGGAATGGACGCGAGATAGGAATTAACAGAAATATATTCTTCATTTTCATAGAAAAGCCTCGTCGTTTCGATGCTTGTGTAATATATATGTTAGGATCGGTTGATCTTCACTGTCGGTCGAGGAGCAATTTACTCCGTGGAATTTCTTTCCAGCTGTTAACACGCGGAACAACGGTTAACTGCAACGCAGACTCGTCCAAATATCCCCCAGCGCGAGCTCATACTTGACGTATTTCAATTAACCTCATTGCCGCGGCTCGTTACGCCCGCCGAATGTCAAACACGCTCGGTCGGTGTTACGGGGATCCACGAGGCGGCCGTGACATCGAACCTTCCGCCAGCTGTTCGACGATTATTATTTCAGCCATTCGGCTCGAGTCGTGCCGAGAACTGGCTGTTCGAATGCACGCTGGAAACTCTCACGACAGCCACTCTCGTACACTTTCGTCAAGAACGAAAATTTCCCCATTTCTTACGTGTTCCGGCGACTCATTACAAACTCCCGGCCCGATCCAGCTAGAAACACAATTATAGAACCGAAACCGAGAACAATTGCACCGCCGATCCCATAAAGATCGATACGACTTTAATTCCCCGCGGTTCACCGGTTTCAATCGCCGTGTCCCGAGGGTGGGTTTCAAAAATTCAGCGGGCCGATCAAATCGCGGCTCCCGCAATCGTTGTCCCGATTGCCGAAACGAAGTCCGCCGGGGCCACGGTGCTCCCTCCCTCTCCCTCTACTGGTGAAATCTGGTGGGCCTATCGAGCGGCGGCAGACCACAATAATTCAAACGAGACGAGGCCGGAACGGGTTCCGAAAACCGCGGAACGAATCGTCTCGGCGAGACACGATTTAGAACACCTTCGTCGGTGGCGCGTCGTCGTCGTCGTCGTTGTCGACGAAAAGGAGTAAGAGTGGGCGGAGGAGATGGATGGACGAGAGAGAGAGAGAGAGAGAGAGAGAGAGAGAAGGTGAAGAAGAGAGAGAAAGGTCGCAGAAGAGGGAAACACGAAGTTGAAAGGGATGGTTGGGTGGACCATGGGGTGCGGAGGAAGGACGACGAGGTGGTGGTGGAGGAGGCGGAGGGGGTGGTCTAACCAAACTTAATTGAATCCCAGTCCGAATGTATAATATGTAGACTGCCTGCATAATGTCGTGAGCCAGCAGTGATTCTCATTGGGGCACGTGGCCGTCGTTGCGACTCGGGAGGATCGGCGGGACTGCCCTGGTCGCGGCAAACAGCGAATTTTGAGAACCATCCGCGGAATTAGATATACAATAATGTAAGCAGAGCCCCGTTGCGGTGTAAGGGTTGGTGGTAAGGTCATGTATATTCATACATCGGTCGACCCACCTCCGATTCTCTCGCCCAACCACCCCTACCGACGTAGCTACCACCACCACACTCGCCGCGACCACCTTCTCAGCCAGCTTTTCTATCTTGTTCTCTCCTCTTGCTCTCTCTCTCTCTCTCTCTCTCTCTCTCTCTGTCTCGTTGTTTCTCGCCGTGTTACTCCAGCTCGCGTTCCTCTTTCATCCACCCCTCGCGCCGAGTGTGCTGTACTCGCCTTCAACCGACCGACCGACCCCTCTTAGCCGGCAAAGACCGAGAGCCAAACAACCACGCTGCGAATAGATTTACGTCACGTCCGCGCTGTTTACGACTGGCGAGCATTAAGATGTCTGTTGCGAAGAATATTCCGAGCGTTGCCGATGAGCTGATTACAGGGCGCTCGCGTGTACCGGATAGTTTGCCTCGTTCTTAGCTAGCCTGTATACGCTAGGCTGGCAAGGGTGGTATCAATAGCTGTTGCACGTCGTTTTAAGAAACAATCGGTACGCGACGATTGTTCGACGAGGTTCAACGACCTCTTGCGATGTTTTATCGTGTGAATAAAGAAAAAGCGTGGCAGAGGATTCCGATTCAAAATAGACCGCCAAGGTCTATCAATTACATTTTGGAGGGTGGCGGAGGGGAATTTAAAAAGGAGAAACGAGAGTTAATTGAACATCGCGTACATACCAGGAACGCTACGTCCGTCTCGACAACGCTAGCTCGTCGGATAATCGAATAATCCTTCGTCTGTTCGATACCACAGCACTGTACACGGAATTACGCCGAGTAATCGCATCCAGTGTCGCTTGTAAACCGTGGAAACGGCGTTATTTAAAAGTTTTCCTCCGGCTAGAAGTGGCAAGTTGTCCCGAAACTTCGTTTTAATTCTGGCCAATCAGACGAGCAAACAGCGTTTCGCCGCGGCGTAATTACGTGAGGAAAGAGAGGGAAGAAAGATAGAACGATGAAAGAAGTGAGAAAGAGAGAGAGAGAGAGAGAGAGAGCGAGAGAGCATCCCGTGCATTATCGCTCGAGTTCCAGGGATTTCTTACAGTTTCTCGAACGCGGCGTGTCCGAATAGTCGTTAGAACGCATTTCCTCGGGTACGATATCTGGATATAATGAAGGATCCATTTACAAGTAAGATTCGCCCCGGCGACTTCATTACCCCACGATTTCACCGCGAACGAACGCCCCGCGGCATTCGTAATGAGCGATGGTCATTCATTTTAATATCCATTAAATGCAAATACCGCCGAGCACCAAACGTTTACTCCTATTTCGAATTATTTCGCTGACTCGCCGTAATTAAGCTTTTCGAAGGGACTCGGGCGAAACGTTACCTACAGGGTGGAATCGTTACCGGTAACGATTGCTTCCCCACTCGCCCCTCGTCGTTCACCTTCGTTCGTTTCACGTGTCGTTTTCTGCGGGGATAGTCCTAGATATCTCTTTTGCGAATATGTTGCAAGGCGTCGCGAACCTACCGGAGAAAATTTCCAACTTGTACGCTTTCCGACTTGTTCACTTTCAGTGTTCAAAGAATTTTAGAATGCTGCAAACATCGTTGCTCCTGGACTTTTCAAAATGACAGTGATTGCAAGATCAAGATTCGCATGAAACTAAATTGTTCCTCAATGGAAGATAGATTCGAGAATGTAAGCACGACGTATTTTAGTAACTGATTGTGTGTCAAAATCATCTCGTATCGCACGTGCGATAATTGGAAAATGAAAATTTAAGACGTGGACGAGGAGAGGAGGGAGGAGGCGATCGTCTTATCGTCTCGCCGCGGTTTAAAATATTCATAAATTCTCGCGTTAATGACGCCGGTTTTATAATCATTTTAATAGAATCGTGTTACTCGCGCGCAAGGTTCACATAAAGTTCGTACCCGCGATTTCCATACCGCCCCCGGGGCGGAACGGTATTCTCTCCCTGCTCTGGATTTTACAAATTGTAATTAAAGTAAGGCTGTAATTGCGACGGCAGAAAAAGAAAACGAGAACCAATTGTTTACCGAATCTCGCGTTCTGATTTCGCGAAAATTGGTGAAACACGTCGTTGCGAATGACCTCGAGCTATCAGTTTTATCGTCGTTATATATCGAGCCGCTACATTTTTAGAACGCGAACTTGATCGCTTGAATTCTGCATTCGTCAAGGGGACTTGAAAATTTGAGAACAGAAAATTCGCGTTTGTTTTTACAATTGTATATTTGTTTTTTTTAATAATTTGAACAGTAGATACGAAGATTAGAGCGATCTTGTAGCAAGTACGAAGACGATTACGACGAGCCACGATGCAAAAGTATAATCTGTAAATTCATTCTGCTGCCGATCAATTATTACCGAACGTTCATCCATTTAATTTTAGGACATTTTCAAGAATATCGACTGTCACAAAATTAGAGTTTTTACGAAACTTGTCGGCTATTTCCGTCCCAACTGTGCTCTCGTTTTTAACTGTCAGATTAAAAGTGACACGAAAATTCGGAAAGTTCATAAAAATGGATCTATTATTCCCCTCCTCTGTCCCCGATCTTCATGTCATCAGCACGAGGAAAGATTTAAAAACGTTTATCTTTAGTTCGCGCCGTAGCACCCTCTTGGATGACCGCGTGCATGAGATAGCCACTGCGAGAAGACAGTGTCCAAACTGTCGAAGACATCGACGCGGAAAGTTTGTTAAAATTCTTCCAAAAAAAAAGAAATTACTCCCAAACGGTTGATGATAAAAAGTAATTAAAGCGTGGTAAAGATTAAAAAGAAAAGAGAGGGGGGGGGGGGGGGGGAGAAAAAGAGAAACGCGGTAGAAAACGAGTTGAAAAATTCCGGGTGGAATTTAATAGGAAATTTCCAGAGCGGAGGTACATTGACACATAGATTGACAGGTTGAAAACGAGCGGAGAGGAGGGTGGCACGGTCGCCTAAGCGGCCGATGCGTCGGACACTGGGTCCGCATTAGAATGCAGTGGCGTGTGGTAAGGGTGGATTTTTCGGGGCTCGCGTGTGCCGCAAGAGTAAGACGCGAGCCGCGGATGCTCGAGACACAAGCCACCGACAGAGCGTCGGTCGTTATACACTCAACATTCTGCAATCTACCCTTTCTATCGGCCCTAATTTATGTTGAGTAAGGTAGCAGGAGTAACCTACCCTCGACTTGCTTCGCCTAGGAAGCCTCGGTAATGTTTCAAGTGGCTTGTCTGTTGTTAATTTAACCCGGTGGAGGCCTTGATGGGGGTCTGTCTACCCGCTGCCATGCTCTCCTCGTTGCGATAAATCGGTCATTATCCCGATACGTGGCTCTACGTCCGCCAAAAGAGAGAAAACCGCCACCCCTCTCTTTCTCTTTCTGCGTGTACGCGTGTCTCGCTCGTTCTTTCGTTTTCTCCCATTTTCCTTGTTTCCTTTTTTTTCTCTCTCTCTTTTTGATTTGTAGCGGTCGCGTGGGACAAAGAGAGGTGGAATTTCGGGTTTTCGTAGCGGAGCGTTCGTTTTCTCGGTGTTACGCGATTACCATAACCGGATCGGACGTTGCTGATAAGGGACCAGTTCTGGCCAGATAGCGGCGCAGATTAAGGGAAATTCTCGAGTGAAAATTACGGATTCTCGGTGGTCCGCGTGGTATCCAGTTTTCGAGACGTTTCGCCTTGATAATCTTCCGCTAATCTATCCGCGCAATGAATTTCCGTTGACGTCATTTTTTCAACAGTTGCAACGCGTGAACGTTAGCGGTCGGCTGCGTTTATTCATTCTTCGACGATCCTTTGTATTTTAACTTTGCGATGCTATGACGAGATACTGCCTCCTCTGGTCACGTTTGTTTCAGCTTTGGTAACTGCACAGATAATAAGCTGTTGGTTTTCGTATATTTTCTGGTAATCTGATGGTGGAAGAATTTTATTCGAAGTTAATGTTGCATCAACACCATTCGCCATTATTCTTCTCGATTTTTTGATCATCAGAGAATCAAGTGACTGCGATTTCGTGCGAATTAAATGTTTCGTTAATACCAAATTTCACTGACACCCACGTTTGCAACGTTAATGGAATCGTGTTCTTTCTACTCAACGATGAAACACAGAAAATTTCTTCCCTCTTCGACTCGCGCGTGACGAGTTGATTTCTTCGATCGTCGCGGCGATCGTCGCCGTAATTTCCAACGGAGCAAATCGCGCGTTGCGCTGGCGAGAGCAGGACGGTCGTAAACATATATACGGAGCAGGACGAACCCTTTTCCGCGTATCCTGTGCACCCTTTCGCGCCAGGCCAGGCCGACTCGGCTGGAACATTAATATCGCGAAATGAAGCTCATTTGCATATAAATAAGGCGGTGGTGGGGCACGGTGGCGCGGCGAGGGAGAAACCAGGATGAACCACCCTTTTCCTCCGTCTGCCCCTCTCGTCTCGTCTTTCCTCGTCTCTTTCTCTCTCTCTCTCTCTCTCTTGCGAGAAACCCCACCCTGGACTAATTACACTTACAGACAAAGCAGCCTTGTGCCGAGGGGTCGCTCCACTCTCTCTCTCTCTCTTTCTCTCTCGTTTGTCCATCTTTCTCCGTCTCTGGCTAACCCCTTCTCGTTTTCGTCCTTCTAACGCGTGCTCTCTCTCTCTCTCTCTCCTTCTCATTTTCTCTCTCTGTCCTTGTCACCCCTGCTCCCCGATAACAACGATTCGCAATGACCACGTGATAATTGCAACCCCCGTGGAGCACGTCCCCGTTAGGATATCCCCCGGTCGTCGAGGAAATTCATCGTTTCCTCGCACCGCTTCGCTCTGGATGGCCACGGATAATCCTTAATCCCGATCAATGGAGTACTCGGTGACGGGGTACGGCGGTGAGTTAAAAGTGCCTTGGTGGGTCTGTTACGTCGTGATACGGACTTTGTTAATGGGCTTTCCTTCTTTCTCCACTTCTCTTTCTCTTTCTCTCTCTCTCTCTCTCTCTCTCTCTTTCTCTTTCTCTTGTTTCCCCCGTTTCTCGGCCTTTTTCATTGCTGCTAAGGTTTCTAATGAGGCGCGCGCGTTCAGTTTATTTGCTTATCCTCCGCCGTTGAATTTCTGTACGCCGACAAGGATGGTTGGATAATGGACAGCTTGAAAAATTCGTCCTCTCAAATTTTCGCACTTTTATCCGCGGTTTCTCTTTGCATATTTCATCACGACGCCCGAAATTTCGATTTTATTTCACTGGTGGATCAAGATCGAGATTTCGATCGGGACAGATCGACGTTATTCCCGGCGCTTGCGTTTCTTTCGAAATACGACAATATCCGGCAACGGAGCGTTCACAATTACCGCCACCGCCGGCACTCGTCACGATGTTAAACAACAAGAATCCCTTCAATAACCCCGAGCCGAGCAAACTCGGAGGCTCGTGCACGATATCCGAGCGGAAAGCTGTAATCCCCGCGTGTAACGAGCAGGGCTATCTCGCGAAAGCCTTTTAAAGCAACAAAAAAAAGAGAGAGAGAGAGAGAGAGAAATCGCTGGGAAGGGCGAAGAAAAAGAGCCGTGAAACGAGAGAGACAGAGAGAAAGAGAGAGAGAGAGAGAGAAAGGCAGACAAAAGGGAGGATCGATCGTAACGAAAGATTGGCGAGGATATAAGCGTAGGTGGGAAAACCCGGTGGCGCGGTGGCTCTGTTGTATAGAGAAAGAAACATAAAAACGCGTATTACCGATTCCGGAATACGGCCATTAGTCTGAAGTCAGCGCGGCTATCGTTTATTAAGCGCAAACAGATATTAATGTATTTTTACACGCCGTGCCGCCGTTTTCGTTGCGCCGACGCCACGGACCGCCGCCGCCACCGCGGACGCCGACGCCACCGACGCCAGGCACCGCTGGCGCGGTCCGCGGGGTCGAAGCCAAATCCAATTACTTTTATTCGGGCGAAATGAGTGCAGCTAAGTCATTAATACTAATCAATGGAGCCGGGACCCGATCTCTCTCTATCTCTCTTTCTCTCTTTCTCTCCCTCCTACACACTCTCTGCCGCTGTTTCGTACGATCTTTCCCTCTCTCTCTCTCTTTCTCTGTTTGTCTCTCGCTCGCACTTCTCTCTATCACGCCCCCCCCCCCTGCTCTGTCTCCCGGTGTATGCGTTACCGGTCGCTCGCGCGTTCCACACGAATTACCCATAACTCAAACGCCTCGAAATGACTTTATTGCAAAAAACTTGCGCTTTTGCGCGGCCGCGAGCCGCTTCTCTCGTCGTATCCGCATTGTTAAAGGCTCCCGTGCCGATAAGTAATGTTTATTGTTGCATTTCCAACGACCGTGTATCCCAATCCTGTGCCACCCCCTTTTTTTTCTCTCCCCCCACCAAACCGACGCTCGCAACGCCGCCCTTTTTCTGCTCGCGTTCTCTTTTTTTTTTTTTTTTGTATTTTGCACCGCGCGTTACCCTGTGTACGTGTGTACGCGCGCGCGCGCGCGCGCGTGTGTGTGTCTGCCTGTCTGCCTGCCTGTCTGTCTGTCTGTCTGTCTGTTCGTCCGATACATGCACGCACGTGTGTGTGCAGGGAGAGACACACGCGTGTACACGTACATCCTCGTCCACCCTCTGATCCGATCTGGGTGGTGGGTCCCTCTCATTCCCTGTCTCTATCCGTCTCGCGTTCTGTACTTGCCCTCGCCTCGTCCCATCCGCTCGCGCTCTCCCTCCGTCTGTCTCACTCCGTCGAGCAGAGAACGGCTGCAGCACGGTTTTTCGCATTAGCGAGATGGCCCGTGAGGGCTGGCTAACGATTTTTTACTGCTCGAACCGACCAACGAACGATCCTTCCCGCGAAATTTAAAGCGTTATTATTTCGTTCGGTCGGGCATTGTCGCTGATGGTCGCTGTTCCGATTGCTCCGGACTCGCCGGCGCGCGCGTCACACACGGATGAAACCGTTGGGATGGGGTGGGGAGGTGGCTCGTGTAAATCGGGCTGCTTTCCAGCCGTTTCGAAGGTGTGAAAGGTCGCGGATTAGTTTCTTTGTATCGGGGAATGGGGCTTTTTTGTCGGGCCGTCCCGGGGAATTTATGTCTCGCCACGGACCCTCCCCCTCGCGGCCACGCAGACAAGAATGTTTCCTCCCTACCGCCCCCCCCCCCCTCGCCGGTTCGATTTATCGGAGTTGCAATAACTCGAAAATTTCAGTTTATTTTACCAGCGAGGCTTCCAACTTTCCCTCGCCCGCTGTTCTCCAGAAATTTGTATTTCCCACGCGGTCGTGTTTGTAGCCCCACGACGTTTTATAATTTTCCCGATCGCCAGTCCAGCCCGAAGTGTATACGTTTCTCTAACGGCCGGGGAAATTATATATAAAATTCCTCGAAGCGAATTTTTCGTCAGCACACCAACGATGAAATTTGTAAGCGGAAAATCGAGGGGGGGGGGGGGTTTCTCCGACAGTGATTGCCAACGAAAGTTCCAGAGTAAATTTTTGTCACAAACTTGCTCGCCGAAGTTGCGCAACTTTGTAAAAAACTTGGGGAACTCTCTCTCTCTCTCGGAAACAAATCTTTTTTCACCAGCAGCCGAATTTCCGCGATATGTTGCCTTATCGTTACAACATCCAGAACTTTGTAAAAACTTAATCAGCCTGGCGGAGGTGAATTTTCCATCGTAATAAAAATTTGTTAATTAGACCTCTTCGTCTGTTAATTTTGCGTTTCTCTTTAAACGATGCACGAGGCGAACCGAACAGATTTTTAATGATAATCGAGATCGATGGAATCGTGGTTGAGTCCGCTTTGCGGAAAATGGCCAACTTTCAACAAATCTTTCCGATTCTCGGCGGTGTTCGTACGTTCGATAGTTTATTCGAAGGTAATTAGAACGAGGAGGGCGAACTTGTTAACCGGGATTGGGAACCGAGGCTGCCAAAATACGGGAAACGAATAGACAACAATTAGAAACGATAACGAAGTCAGTGAGAGGCAGTCGAGTGAATTATGCGCGCGAGAAGTCAGCTCTCGGTTCAAGAATTTTTCCGGATGATTTGTTTGTTGTTTCCAGCGGAGAGTCAAGTGCTCGTTACATTTATTCCCCGCGGCGTGGTTGAAATATTTGTTACGTAATTAGCGCGTGGCCTGCGCGAGGGAAAATCGTGATGAGTCGAGAGTTTTTTTCTTTTCGAAAGAGAGAGAGAGAGAGAGAGAAAGACGTAAGAATATTGTTCAACCACGGATACTTTATTAGATCGAAAGAGAGTCGAGGAAAAAAAAGAAATGTGTTCGACGGCTCGTGAATAATTAAGAAACAAGAATTCAACACATGGGGTGTTGTTCACAGCGCGACTTATCAGTTAAGGGTTGAACACTTTACACGGTAATCGCGGATACATTGGTTAAAATTCATTTCATGCATACGAAAATTATTCCTTTCGCCGTGTAAGTTACATTGGAATGCAAAGCGACCGTGCCACCTTAAATTCACACGTTTACACGCGTTTTCTTCTTACGTCGAGCGGTTGCGCGCCTCAACAATCAGCGCGCGCTCATTACCGAAACCCAGTTTACATTTCCGTGGGATCGATATCCATCACCGAAGCTTCGAAAAAGAAAACGAAGAAATCAAAAATTTGGATAAAAGCGAAGAGATTTGCCCGTCAGCCGGCGGTGGGAAACGTTTTTCGGAAGAATTACAAAGGTGGGAAGGAAAGCGACGTTTGTCCGCTTCCGTTGGCAGAGAATAGAACGCGACGCGCGTGTTTGCGCAAGAGGGGTCGGTCGGCTGATTAATTTATGCGAAATGTCGAAACCCCCGTAAACATACGTTTCTACGGCTTACTATATATATCGGGCGCGCACTTTTACAAGCAAAATGGCCGGGCCTGTGCATTCAACTAATCCCCCTCGCCTCGTCCATTTAATATGGCGGGGGGAGGTGGCCATACCGTCGGTATAGCCGTTTACGAATTTGCGTGGGAAAAAAAAAAAAAAAAAATTGAACTACCACCGCCGTTGCTCCTGCGCCTCCTATTTTCGTTCGTTACCTATCGACCGGGCTTTATCTATTTTTTATGCAATGAAATGCCCCGATACCAATGGCGGCGCGGCCGCGAGCGCGCCGCTCGCCATTGTACGACTTTGACGAAAATTCGAAATTACAGCGCCCCGGAAAAGAGGATACAGGCGCCCCTTTTATACAGAAAAATGGCAGCCAGAGCTGTTCGAATCGTTTGATAACTTCCACCGTTCTCGGGATTCCGCGTCGTTATACATTTTTTTTCTTCTTTTTTTTCTTTTTGGTCTTCCTTTTCCCTCCGCAGCGAGATTCTTCATCAACCGATTCCTCGTCCCCGGAAACTTTCGAATTATCTAATAAAAGCCTGTCACGGCAAATCGAAGACAGACGAGTTTGAAGTTTCTGAAAATGGAAGAGGGGAAGAAAGGAACGTAGCACTTAAAATCTCCTCTGGCAAAATGGTTTCATCATCGGTGGAAAATGGTGGCGAAAAGTCGGTCCTGGTCCTCGGCCAAGTCTTTCTCTCTCTGCTTGACCGTCGACTAGAGAGAGAGAGAGAGAGAGAGAGTGATAGAGAGAGGGGGGGACAGGGTGAAAAGGCTCGAATTTATTCATGGATCGTGTCAGCCCGTTAGACGGGAGGAGTCCTTTTTCGCGAATTAGTCGGGTGTCGAAGCTCTAACACGCTTAATCTGTATCCAACTATGGCGATACACGTTCCGGCATATTTCCATGCCATTATGCAAAGAGGCCGCGCGCCTGGGTAACATTACTTTGTACAACCGGCGTCGCCATCGACACACGCCGAAAGAGAGAGAAAGAGTGAGGGTGGGTGAGAGAGAAAAGGTGGTAAAGCACTGGGGGGAAGGGGGGGAGGTGGCCTGGTGCGTACTCCATCGATTTATTATAATTTAGATTGTCTTTCTAAGAAGCTGTCTGTACATGCACGTACGTATATATGTACATACATACGCGCGCGCGCGCGAGACGCGCCTTAATGCGCTGCCGTTCGTTAATTATTCCTCCGGCAACCCGTAAATATGCATGAATTATATATCGCGCGGTACGAACCAGCCGGGGATACGAGGACGAATGATTAATACACGCCTGTTTCTCTCTTTTCGTTGCCTCTTTTTTTTCCACCCCTCCCCCCCCTCCTTTCGGTTTCGCGTATTTTCTCGGGAGGATGTTCGCGGAGACGCGTCGCTGGCAAAATTGAAGATGTTTCCTTCGGGTTGATGGTCTCTCGAGTTTCTGTAAATAGAATTCTACAGACTTTTATCTTTCGCTTGTCGTGGCAATGATAAAACAGAAAAAAAGAAAACATAATAGTAACAATAATGAAGAGACAATACGTGTAATTTTGAAATCGGTACGGCGACAGAGAGGGTTAATAAAATGGCCGGATAACAGAGAACAGAGGTCCATCAGAGACCAGTAAATGGAATCAGCGGGCCATCATAGTTCGTGGAAATAAAATTTCGATTGGAAATAAAATGCGAAACAAGGATATTTTCTCCTAGCTGCGACGCGATAATGGCCTATAATTTTAATATAACGATCTGTTGAAAGAAAATAAAGGAGAGAGAGAGAGAGTTCTGTCAAAGACACGGACGCGAAGATAAAGTTACGGTCGATAGTGGAAAGTGTCACGTGTAATATAGCTGGTATCGGTAATAAGTTACGGTAAAAACAGAGGCGAATGCACAGCTAACGCAAAATCCGGTGGGGAATAATTGCCACAAATTCCAATCTTCGCCCCTCGCGCATTGAAACGCCGGTATCCGCGAGATTGTACATTCGCCGGTGGTATTTTAAGAAAATTGACAATCCGTACCGAGCCTTTGTGCAGCTTTGTAATCGTACAGGGGCAGCGGTATAAAAAAATATTCACCGGCTTGATTGCCAATATATCGTTGTACGGCGCTGATTGAACCAACCCTCCCCTCCCCTCTCCTCTCATGGTCGGTGGCGGTGCCTATACCACCGCGTCGGCTTGTTAATTTGGAATATCGCCGGCTGCACAATAGAAAAATTTCGCAACGCGAATTATTTATGTTTATATAATATCTCTCGTCGATATGTGGTGTACGTACGTATACACACGTACGTGCACACAAAGAGAGGCAGAGAGAGAGAGAGAGAGAGAGAGGAGGGAACGCGCTGGCAACATGCAATTTTTCGACGTTGGTCGTTTTTCGACATTGCCCCTCTCCCTCGCCCCTTTCGTCTGTGCGGTTGCACACGCGCGCGAAATCGTATTATCGCGGGAGAATTTCGTTAACGAGCTTCATTTCGCGAAAGAATCGCCGCGCTCACAAAAGAAACGTCGCGTTGGTTACGTCACGCGAGATATTATAAACCCGCGGGTTCGATTCGAGAAATCGGCGACGAACCTTTGTCGGGCTCCAGCGCTCGACACACGTTTCTGGGGACGCACAAAGTGTATATCGAGCGAACGGTCGACTTCGTTTCGCTGATTTTTCTATTCGTCGATGATTCGTCGAACCCGCGCTACGGGTTTCATTGTTCCTCTCCCCTTTTTTTTTTCTTCTCTCTCTCTCTCTCTCTCTCTCTCTCTCTTTCTCTCTCTCTCACCCCAACCACCTCCTACACCCCTTATACCCTATCGAACGGCGTGTGTGTCTACCACCATTATATCGTAGCGAAGCATTTTAACGTCGGCCAGTTGGACCGTGAATGATTATTAATCAATTTTCAGCGTTAAACGTGCCGCCGCAATAAAAAGCGTGGTACGTTAACGAACCACGCGCGTATAATTGAGCATTTTGGCGAGAATGATTGCGAGCCCCGATGCTAAAACCTTTGCGCGTACCCGTTTCGATTGATTTCGGCCAGCAAGGAGAGGAGAGGGGGGAAAAAAAGTCGGGCACGGTGCAAGGGAGAACGTGATGAAAGGGGTTGAACCGGACGACTTGTCCGGCGCCTCGATTTTTTAGTTTTTAGTCTGTTCACGGCTGAAAAGCCACCGTCGCACGTTGCACGTGGGGCGGTTCTTGCACGGGTTATAATCGGTTAGAATGTCGGGCGAACAGGTCTCTTCGGGCAAGTTTCTTCGATGATGGAAATTTCATCGGACAGAAGCAGGATTTCGAAAGTGTTTCGTCTCGTTCCACCCACTGTACGCAGTTTGTTACGTATTCCCGTTGTCGAAATCTGGCGTTTAAATATAATTAAACGAATTCGGATAATCACGCGAATTACGTTAATGCAATTATGCCGGAATTTCACTGGCATTTCACCAGTGTTTACGAAACGCCTCGGTAATAAAAAAAGAGAGAGAGGGGGGGGGGAGAGAGAGGGAGGAAAAATCGAACGTATTTAATTCAATTTCCAAATTGCATTTAAAGATCTTTAGATATCGGCGCAAACAATATCTTCGCCCCGAGGCTAATTAAACGTAAAAACGTCAATCACCGTCCGTTCAGAAGTGACTTTAATCTAACTAATTAGCGGGCTTTGTACGTATCAAGGGCCAGCGGTGTCAAATTGTGGTGTGCAAAAGAAGAGAATAAATTCAGTGTTCACCTTCGTGTTCTTGTGCTGGAAAGTTACTTTTAGTATGTCAGGCTGCTTACGCAACGGGGAATTAATTATATCGGCGGGACGCCGGTAGGGGGGAATCGATAATTTAAAAAGTTGGACGTATTTCTGGCTACTCGACGAGCGTCATCGAAAGTTGGGACGTTTATCGAATCCCCTTGGGGTAGGTTCAGTCCGGCGATCGCGTCCACGTTGTCCTTAAACAGGTAGAAAGTTGAAAGTTTGCCCGGGGTTTTGCCTGACCTTCGTGAAATAATCAGCCCACAGTATCAAGCGGAACTCTCTTCAAACAACGCGCGCCCGCTTCAACTGCTTTCCTCCACGGAGTTTTTATCAACGCGATAACCACGCTCGTTTCACGTTCATCCCCCTTATTACGCGTCGCTGGAAAATTATAATCGCGCGGGGGCGGGTGGGGGGGGGGCAGCCTGGCTGAAGCTATCGATGCACTTTCTACTTTTGAATTTTTTAACGCCAAACGAACTTGGCGAAATACGATCGATACGGCCGAGCCGTAATTTCGACGGAGATATTTTTAGACTTGTGAGAAAGAGACTTGTGTTTCTCACGCGCTCGCCGTTTCGACCATCTTTAGTACAAGATTCGACGAGGATTTTCGAGTGACCTGGCGATTGATCGAACGTCAGAAAGTGTTTTTCTCGCGATTCGATTAAAGGGAAATGGTCGACAGGCAAATGTTGATATTAACGATATCAATTCCCTTAACGAGGGCCATTAACATTTGGGCAACAAAAAGTTCCGGAAAGCCGGAAAGCTGGAAAGGCGTGGAGGAAAATTTGCGACGACGCATATAGTCGAAAGCACTTTGTTCCCAGCGGCTGCGGCGGCGGCGGCGGCGGCGGCGGCGGTCGAAATATTTTATAATTGTTATCAATACGGTACAAATGCGAAGGGGTTTCAAACGCGGCGTAATAAACGAAATAAAGTATCGCCATTTTCGCCGTTGACAGAGCGCGTTGCTTCGGACTTTTCGGCCGTGTTTCCACCGGTGCCTCTTCAATCGTAATTAATATTTTTTCCCGACGGCTGCTTTTTTCCGGCTTTCGATAAATTTGACAAAAAAAAAAAAAAGAAAAACGGCAGGGAGAAAAAATTAAAACGAAAAAAGCAGCAGCTCGATCTCGTTGCACGGCCAAGCCCGTGTCCGTCATTTTGTTTTCCACGTCCGCCCGCTCTCCCCCCTCTCGACGATCGAAGCGCAGAATTTGTAATTCACGATCGACGTAAGTTGCAATTATGCAAATCACCGTAACTCACCATTTGGACGCGCATTTGTTACAGGACAGCGACAGGAGTAGCGTTGGCAGCCCTGAACCAGTGGCAGCCATCACCGGCACGCTCCATGAACATCAGATGATGATGGATGAAATGAAGAACTCGCGGAAGAACAGCCCGTCGCCAGAAAATCTGCCACAGGCGAAACGGGCCGCAGTGGCGCAAGCGCATCTCAACGGGACGAGTAAGTTGAGAATCCGATTTGACGATTTCGATTAATTTGCCGCGAGAGTGTCGCGGAAAGATCGAAGTGTCGATGGATTTCACCGCATTGTGTTGTATTTTTTTGTTGTTGTTCCATTCAGTGGCAGGCATGGTGACCCTGCAGAACCTTCAGAATCTAGCGAATCTGCAAAACCTGCCGCAAGTCGCGTCGCTGGCCGCGGGTCTCCAGGGAATGACAGCGGGACTGACTAACAACCAGCTCATCAACACGCCCCTGAATCTCACTGTCAGCTCCTCCGGTAGGGATACAAGCGGTCATTGTACAGCTCGACACGGGAGAAAAACTTTTCAATCGCTTCGATTATTGAAAATCCTTCCTCCGTCCGTGTTCAAACGAGGCGCCTTTACGTCGCTAAAAATAAACGCAGCGTGGCTTCGTGTTGCTTCGCGTAGCTAGAGTTAAAGTTTCAAAGAATTGCAGATTAAAAAGAAAAAAAGAAACAAGAGCTTGATCGTAGATTATTTTGGCAATTTCTTTCTTCGACTGTACGAAATTCGGATTATTTATCAAGAAAAATATGGTCCAGACGACGGGGAATGAGTTAGATCGTCAGATTCTTCTTTCAGCCAATGACTTTTCACGTTCAGGTGGCACGGTACCAACAGCCTCGAACACGACAGCTGCCCCTCATCTTCTGCCGCCGAGTTCGACGCCAATGGCGACATTACCTCAGCTATTATCTCAGCCGCAACCGGTCGCGATGCCTCAATTCATCCTAACGTCCGGTCAATTGGTTCAAGGCATTCAAGGGGCTCAGCTTCTTATCCCTACGTCGCAAGGTGAGCCTTCTTGTTTCTTATGTGTCTTCGCGCCCTTTCAGCTCTCTCTCTCTCTCTCTCTCTCTCTTTTTCTCTCTCGAAACGAGCGTTCAACGACACCCATTAAGAGCCTGCTGAGGTTCCTCCAGTCCCGTCGAGCAAGCCTCGCTCGCGTTCAACGCGTCACGTAAATTGATTGTCCGTCGAACCCTTTCACAGAGATTTTAACGATTTGATTTCGCAGGCTATAGACAGATTCTTAGAGAGAGAGAGAAAGAGAGAGAAAGAGCGTGAGTTTCATTTCAAATAACGAGTGGAGAATCGTAGTGTCTCGAGATATTCGGAATAATATTTTTGTTATCTGAGAAAGATTGTAATCTTTTATTTTTTTCTCTTTTTTTTTTTTACGAGCGACGATTAATTTCCAATCTCTCGATATTCTTCGCTGTTCCTTTTTCCAAACTCATCGAGCATCAAGCTGTGTCGCGGGCCCCGAAAAATATTCGAGCTAATCGCTGCCTCACCTGTGAAATTTAATTAAACGACGCGCAAGAGGTAGAGCAAAAGATAGATAGATAGATAGATAGATAGACAGACAGAGAGAGAGAGAGAGAGAGAGAGAGACGTCTGATAAAGGAAAGAGGGGATTCTCCGTATCCCGTAGCTATCAGTAAACCAACAAGAAATCTCCAACAATAACCCTCGCACTAAGTACCTTCGAATTTCGAGGCATAAATCAGTCCGAGTGGTCTCGTCGTGAAATCTGCACGATGTGCCGGTGCATAATATTGTGCAATCAAGATGTGCCAATGTATATTATATACATATACTTATATACATTTTACATATATACGCGCACACACACACACACACACACACATTTATACACACAGACACACATACGTACATATAATATATAATATCATATCGACTATCTCTAACCAAAGCTCGGACCAAGGTTCGCCCCGTCGTCCATACTTAGTGGTCCTAGACTAGCCTGGCGAGCAGAGGGCAAACTCTGCAACTAATTTCAATGTATAATTAACGTCTCACTACCCCTTTCCAGACCCACGAATAACCACCCCCCGCCTTGCCCCCGAGTCCGTCCCCACCGTACCCTAACCCTCCCTTACCACTCTCTCTCCCTCCTGGCTGGACATCACAGCTCCGCGGATTCGGCCGCTATTATATCGATTGCGGTTCGCGCTAACTTCGTTTCTACCAAGTTGGGTTTCTATTCTGGCAATTGAGAGCGAGAGAGAAAGAGGCGAGCCGGACCGAGCTGGGCTTCGTGGAAGAACGAAGGAGGACAGGTGAATACAAGGGTGATACGAAGAGAGAGAGAGAGAGAGAGAGAGAGAGAAAGAGAAAAGGAGATGAGACACTGAAAGAGAGAGAGAGAGAGAAAGTGGTATAAGGGTGGGTGAAGAGGGGCGGCGAGAGAACTTTGCGAGTCCGTCTAAGTGAATTGAAGTTCGTGGATATGGACCACGTCCGCGGTAGGATGACGAGTTACGTGGTGGCAAATAATGTTTGCACTGCTTTTCGGCACAATCGATGCTAACTGACTAATGCTCGATTGATTCGCTCCTTTAGCGTTTAGCTTGAAGTTGACTTCAGCGAGCCAAGGAGGAGAACTGTTTGACGACACACGCTTTAAATATACACGGTGTTTCGTAACTTGTGGGAGGCCACAACGAGAGCTGATTGTACGCCTGAAAATAATGAAAAAAAGTCATATAAATATATACGTCCTATCTGTCTTCGTTTATGAGATAGAATGAATTTTCTGTTTTAATTACTTTTACAAAAGATGCTCGAAATGACCACGTTGCATTTGAAGACAAGCCTGCACGCGTCTTGTCATTCATCTGGTTACTCTTTCTATCATTCCTGGTGTTTCTCGAATTTGTNGGATTCAAATCCGGAGAACGAGCAGGCCATGCAATAGCACCTCCACGACCAATCCATTTATTTGCAAAGTGTTGATTTAAATATTGCCTAGCCACTCGGCTAAAATGCGGCAGAGCTCCGTCATGCATAAACCGCATACGAAGTCTAATATCGACTGGAACTTCCTCTAATATTTCGTGTAAACGCGTGCTCAAACAATCAACGTACTTTGTGCCTGTTAGTTTCCCATCGAGAAAAAAGGTCCAATTAAAAATTTATCAATTATTCCTGCCCATACGTTTAAACTAAACTGGTGTTGATGTCTTGAATGCACAATAACATGTGGGTTTTCTTCATCCCAATTATGATTATTATGAAAATTGAATGTACCATCCTTGGGTAAAAAACTAGCTTACTAGAGTTTGCTCTGTTTATAAAATTCATTATATCTCACAAACGAAGACATATATTTATATGACTTTTTTTTCATTATCTTTAACACCCTGTATGTCGTAGTAAATAACCGGACTCGAACTTGGCTGTTAATTATCGTTTCGAATTAATTTTACTCGAAATTTCGAGCGAGGTGCGTCTGCGAAATTCTCATTTTCAGTTCGTTCGTTTTTGAAGGCCGTTGAATTCTTCAAACGCCAGAGAAGAAACGACATTTCTGATCGATGTCCCGGAGACATTTTTTTTTTTTTCTTTTTTCAAGAATATATATTTCGAGGCTCGACTCGAGCTTCGGTTAAAAGGGAGGGATTTAGCGACACAGAAAATAGAGTAAGGACGATTAAATATGTATCACTCATTCTGCTTAACGACTCGTTCGACGTATTGAACTTTTGCGCCAATTTTCTCCGGAGATATATATCCCCGAGGGAGGGATCGCGATGAGGTACATCCACGGCGAATAATTTTACAAATCGGAATAGCGATTGAAAGCAATAGTGACTGAATGTTTTATAATCGCGAGGTAGTAGGTCATGAGGATACGGATCATTGGCAACGCAAATAACATTGGATACTTTAGAATGCTCGTTCAAGAATAAGTTTGCAAGTAAGGCTGTGTCAGGCCTTCAATGCGCCGGCTATTCTCGTCGAGAAATTGAAGAATCTTGAAAAAGGCAAGGGTCACGAGTGTAAAGTAAATCTCGTTCCACGACCGTAAATCGCCTTTTCGATTCGGCTAATCTTGCCGACGTAGTCGATGCTTCGACGTCGAACGACAATTTGTCTTGTCTCTCTCGGTGTATAAGTTATCGTGCTCGCCATGTTGGCAAATCTTAACAACCGAGTGTTGCGCATCGTGATCAACTTCCCTTTGTAAACCACGAGTTACGTATTCCCTTTTAGTCGTCCCTCGTTCTACCGAACAACACAGAAGTTTAAACACAGAATCCGAGAACGAGATTTTTGTTTTGTTCTCTCATCGGTGCGGTGAGAAAGTGCGAAGAGAGCAAATGGGAGAGAAAGTTGCCTGACGACGACACTCGGAAATAAAAAGAACACGCGTTTCCACGCGAGCGTATTATCGTCAAATATCACGGAACGGAACTAAACGTTAATCGGATTGTCAGTTGACCTTACCTCAGAACGTGAAACTTTTATGGCTGTTCGGAATACGAGATTTGCTTAGCTTAGCTATAGGTACCAACACGGGTACGTACTCATGATCAGTAATCATATTAAGCGCGTGTACAGGGTAATCAGATTAGCGGAGCTGGAGGTAATCCCGAAACTATTCTAAGTATGATTAGGCGTCCTTCTCGCAGCCTAGCAGTCCAGTGCCAGTACCTGTACCCACTATTAAGATGACGATAATAGTTTGCCAACTACGCTGGCCTGCGAGGTTACCTGCCCTATGGGTTGCCTAATAATCCCTCTATGAGACTCTGATAACTTTACTACCCTTCCTGGATCAACGACGCGTGGACTACGTTCATAATGGAAATGAAGTATCTATTGATTCGAGACACGTTCGTACGGTGGGATAGGCCACAGATAGAATTATCAAGCTACGTCCCCCGCCCCTATATCCAACCCCCCCCCCCCTCCCCACATTGCCCTTTATGGCTGTTGCTGTTAAACCTCACGACGCCCAGCCCCCCTCCGGAGGATTAACTTTTCTTTCTCTGTTCTCTGCTCCTCGCCTCTCAGGAATCGCTACGCAAACTATCCTGACTATACCCGTCAGTCACGTCACGAATAACCAAATGGTGAACTTGGCGCTCAGCAACGGCCAGGTCGTGTCCACCACCCTGGCGAACCTTCAGTCCATCGCGCAGCCACAGAACATGCTGAACACGCCGACCAGCAACGGTGAATTTACAGGTAAGACGATCTCGTTTAGCTTAATCTTCGGCAGCAGATTTCGGGATACGACCCGCTCTTTGAAATTTTTATTAGATAAATTTGAGAGAGAGAGAGAGAAAAAAGAAGTTGGTCGCTTCGATAATTCGATCATTAACGCTAGAGCTATCTACCTAAACGACCACGAGCACGAAGCATAAAATTTCCATCAGAGACGTTATAAAGTGAAAAAAAAAAAAAAAAACAGAGGAGCTCTAGTGGTTACCATGCACGAGCTTTCATTTATTTTATGAAAAATCACTCTGATCTTTAAAAAAGAAAAAAAAAAAAAGAAAAAATATACTGCTTTGTATCAACGAGAAATTATAAATTGGTCACTTTGTCCTCTTGGTTGCCGGCACGCACGTCGAGAATTGTTTTTGTCCGAAAATTGCAATATTTTCTCAATTTCAAGTGTATTTGAGCATAACTCGGACAATTGTCACTTCTCAATAATTTTTATCCAGCGATATCGTACCGACACAAATTAAAAAAGAAAGCGACCGAATTATTGTATAACGGTTTGGTCACTCGTTATGGTCCGCAATCATGTTGCCAGCGCAAGCGGCCAAAGTAGTTGAAACGGGAAAACGATAGAGCAACGTTAAACAGAGATGGAACGTTAAACAGAGATTTGTTTTCTGTATCCGCGCGACAGTTCCAACAAGTCCCAGCTTGGCGTCGGGACTGGGGCTGAGTCCCGCCGCGTTGCCGCACCTTCTCAGCAACAGCTCAGCCAGCCAGCAACTTCTGAGCGCGATGCAGCCGCAGCAACTGCTTCAGGCCGCTCAGGCCGCTCAGGCACAGGCCGCGCAAGCGGTCCAGGCGGCTCAAGCGTCCCAGCAACCGCTTCTCACGACGTCTCCTCAACATCACGCGCACCGGCACATGAATCATTACACGGTGCGTATCACACACCATCGTCAGATTGTCGCCCGCTGAATAATTCACGCCTTTTTCGCGTCGCTTCCCGCGGGAACACTTGGAAAAATTCGCGCGACAATGGAATTTCGTTATTTTCCGCTGGCAAATTGGATTATCGTGCGAGCCATTGGCGACCAACTCGCGGTTAATACTAATCGGTTTCGTTATTTAATCACGCGGGCGTAATTTACGTATTTTAGCGAGTCGCTTTCATCCAAGGAACGCAACTTCGCCAAGCGATTAAAGATTCCATTCAACGGAACGTGTCTGGCGGATTTTATGAATATTTGACTCGCGACATTGAAAATTATCCCCACGCAGGCTCTCCTCGGTGAACCTCGATCGATCCGGATAGTCAAACGTTTCGCTCGTTTGCTTCGATTAACGGAAATGGGACGAATCCAGGAATTTTGATTTACCTTGGCTTCGCCCGATAAACAAAGAAACTCGGAGTTCGAAACTCGCGCGTACGGCGGAAAGAAACGGCGGTCGAGGGTGGAATGGGGTTAAAACCGTCGCAAGATCAGCGGAACAGAGCTGAATAATTCCACCGATGGCGAACGATCTCGTTAAGAAAGTATTTCAGCGGCGGCGGCGTTTCTTCCATTAATTAGACTCTAAAATGTCTCGAATCCGCGTGAGTGAGAGGGAGAAAGAGCGTGAAAGAGATGGGAATAGGGCGAAAGAAGGATAGAACGAGGTCTCATTATTAAGTGCATAATTGGCGTGGAAGAGAAGCATGGAGCATTGTCGTTGATACTGGTTTGAGCTACTAATTCGTAACTAGCAATCTCCCTCCCTCCCTCCCTCCCTCCCATTCCCCCTACCACTTCCCTCTTGTGTCCTACTCGCAGCCGACGGAGAAACATCACAGAGAGAGGCCCGAGCAATCGTCGCCTTTGAACGAGTCCGTGGTGTCCGCGGCCTCGGCGCTCAACAGACTGGCGGCCAGCAACGGGGAAATCACGATCACGACCACGCACGGGCCCAGCGGCGCCGGGGTGAAGGCCTCGCCGAGCAGCATGCACAATCCGAAAAAGGAGGATGAGGATCTCAATGATTCGCCTAGTAAGATCATTCCTTCTTTCTTTCTGTCTTTCTTTCTTTCTGTTTTCGCAACTCTACTCGATTTGGAATTTGTTTCCTTTGACACGACACAGAATCAGAAGTGACTGTGTTGATAGTGGACGATTAGACGGTAATAGTCTCGATAGACGAAACGTCTCGTTGGAGAAAACGAGCGTGAAAGTTTCAGCAAGGATGTCGTTGAATCATTCACCGAGCAAACTCGTTTCATGTTCCCACCGGCGGTGGTATTACTCGGCAATTAGACGTGCGAACGATCGAAACGAGTATCGATCGGAGCGGAGTCGAGTCTTTTTTCAACAGGACCACCAGGAATAGTCCGGCGGAGGGATCGATTTGCTCGTTTTCGACGCGAGGACGTTTCAATCCGACACAATCCGATAATCACGTTACAATAGGGAACGGAATGGGGGCGGGATCGTTTATTTAGCAGGGAGTAAAAATAAGAGGGAGCCGTTATAAAATTAAACGAAATTTCTCTTACTCCCGAGGAAACGATACAACATTTAACGCACGGTCAAAGCCGATAAATAATACTGTCGGCGGCTCCAGCGTCGCGCCGTCGAGCTCTTAATAATCCTAATAGGATATCGTACAATGCACGCGGCTCATTACGGTGTATTAGATCATTGTTGCCTCGATGCCTTCTCGGAAGCCATAAAGATTCACCGGCTGCACGTAACGCTCGCGACGCTTCGCGACGAGAGCCGACGGCAGACAATAATTTTAATAATTCACAATCATCGCTCAGAGCGAATGCGCTTGTCGGACGTATCGAGCCTAACGATTCTCAATTGCCAGCCGGTGGGACGCGGTTGTTTGATAAATCTGCGTCTCGCTCTTAACCTATCTCGCGCCGATATCTTTGAGTCGATGATTCGTAAATTTAAAAATGGATGGCTGGATGACCGTTCGTTTACTAGCGCGACCAACAGAGAATAAAGCAGAGAAAATTTTCCAATTACCAATTCTCTGAAAGTTCTTTTCTCGTTTCTGCGAATTCTCGAAAATATCCACGCGTTCCTTGAAAGTGAGACAAGGATCTCTAGTGGCGTTTTTTTGTCCGCCACCGGTGGTTCGATTGCAGAAATTAACGATCGCGGAGGAAGGGCCCGCGCGGTTTATTGCATGTGGGTACCTCTATCGCGTGCGTGTGCGTCCGGGGTCGACAGATTTACGAGTGAAATCGGTGTAGTTGAAGCTGCTTTAACGAAGCCGCCTGATCGGTGTCGTTAGACTTTAGATTTCTCTGCTTCGCGTGCGATATCGATCGAAAATTATCCATCCGATCGGAACCGACCTGAAACAACTATCCGACTAACGATCCATCGACTCGTGAATTAGTCTCATGATCACTTTACTTTCCTTTCGGGATGTTCTTCTTTTGTCAAGAGCCTAAGAGAGAGAGAGAGAGAGTGAGAGAGAGACCACCAATGGAAAGATTCCTCAACTATAATTGCAGATCAACCGACGATCAACGAGGCGACGAACAACGTGGTCGATGGGATCAATCTGGACGAGATCAAGGAGTTCGCGAAGGTGTTCAAGTTTCGCAGACTGTCGCTGGGTCTGACGCAGACCCAGGTAGGACAGGCCCTGAGCGTGACGGAGGGGCCAGCTTACAGCCAAAGTGCCATATGCAGGTGAGTGTACGACCGTGGTCGTCCGTCGTGTGTTCTCCTCTTGTTTTATTCATTATTTTTCTATTATTATTATTTTCCTTTACATCATTCTTACTACGACGAGTAACTTGAAAACGGACGTCGCTGATGAGACACAGAAATGGAAAACAAATGACACAGGTGTTTTGATACGACAGTGTGCCAGGTCACTGGAAATGGCCGGGAAAAAAAACAAAAAAAAAAAAAAAAACAAAAGTTCCCTGTCCGACTGCTAACAATCTTGATATATATACATTTCTAGACTACGCTGAATCTCGATGATGTCTTCTTTCCTTTCGAGAAGTTTCGGAGGGGGCTAAAAGGGACTTTATTTATTAACGCAGTTGAAAGTCGCGTCCTTTTGTTCCGTCCTACGTCTGAATTAAGTTGGTCGCTCGATCACTGTGAACGAAATCCTGACTCTCGTTCGCTGCTCTCTTTCACCTCTCTTCGTCTCTGCTGATCTCTTCCGCTTCGTGTTTCTCTCGAGGAAAAATACGCAAAGAGGCAAACGTCTGTTACGTACTGTTTTCTTTTTCTCTTTTTTTTTTTTTTCCTTTGTATTTTTAGACTTTCGCATCACGATAAAGAGAGTGAAAATGGCAACGCGAGAACCAGTCCCAGGCAGCCACAATTAATTTTGGACCGTGACATTCAAATGAAAGAGAGAGAAAGAGAGAGAGAGAGAGAGTCAGTCGTATTCGTATCGCGTATGCCTCGATCGTGTTGCACACGTTTTACAGATTCCGAGAGAGAACGTCATTGAATTTTCATGTGATCGTACTCTGTGAGAAATGTATAATGTGTATAATATGCCACGGTGGTTCCTGAAGCCCTCGCGTTTCACTTTCAACGACAATTGTGATTCGTAAGAGAGATCGGGCGTGACCGTTTGACCCCCATCTCGACGAACGGAATCGAGAATCTTTTCATTTTTTTTTTTTCGAGAAAGAACGTAATCGTAAACTAGAGCAACGAAAGGAACCACGGTGGTAATGCTGGTGGCAAGTAGAAACACTGTTTCTACATCCATATAGTATTGTTATCGTAACGACTAATTTAAGCATTGGTGATTGTTCCCCAGTGCCCTGGCTACCCAGATGTACGCTGCCTCGCAGATTGCCTCTCAGCAGCAAGCTACGTACGTTCACCCCTCATGCTATTTAATTTACCTAAAAATCTAAAATCTTTTTCAAATCCTCTTGGAAGCATAGCAGTTATACCCAAGCATGTGAATTCCGTCGTACACTTGGTATCGTCGTCGTGTGCATTATGTGAAAAGTGCGTACGAGTAGCTCGGAATGAGGTTCATCTACCTTTCTTTTATCTGTCTTTTTTTTCTCTCTCTTTTTTTTCGATCTCTCTTCAGTTCGCTCATGCAATTAAAAATTGACGTAGGGACCAAGCGTTACACCGCGCGCTCGTACTGCACAACAGTACAGCGAATTTATTCATTTCTATCGCCCCTGATCTCTCCTCTGATTTTTTCTTTTCTGTCCGACGTCTGTCGATCTTCCCCGTGCTCGTTTCTCCACGTGCTTCGCTAGACGAAACGTTTGACCGCACCACTGTGTGTCTTAGTGACATATGGGGCATATTTGGGTATAGCTGCAAACGCACTATCACTAATTTCTAACTCCGTCCTCTGGAAAGAAAAAGAAAGAAAGAAAGAAAGAAAGAAAGAAAGAAAGAAAAAAATTAAAGAGAACCAATAGTAAAAGAGTAATGATGAGATGCGAAAGGAGCACTTCTGAAAGTTAACGATTTCTTCGAGCCAGGGCATTGGCAAACTTGGGCATGATGTCGCCAACGCGCGAGAACGCAAGTTGCAAGAAATCGCGGAGATCGACGTCCGTCGACGAGAGTGTGTTCCTTCATTTGGACGATCTTTGTCTTCGTCCGCTGTTCTTTTCTTTTTTTTTAAAAATTTTTTTTTTTTCTACCTTTCTTGACTACTCGTTTACAAATTGATTGTCCGCCTAACTTCACGAAGTTGGTTCTGCGCCAGAGTCGCGGATGAACACTCAGCTCTCTCGAAGCGCGTTGGCAACATCATACACGGCATCACCAAAACCTTTAAGCATGCACGCATTGTCAATGTCCTGTTTTTGAGTCGATGCATGCCTTTTAGTGCTCCTTTAGTCGAACAAAGACGAAAAGAATTACGGAACAATTCAGTATGCTGCCGATCGCTATTTTCATCGAACGCGCTTTCTTTTTTGTACAATTGTAAATAAATGTGTCTTTACGTCTTTGGCGTGGGAAGTGCGATTTCTTTCTTCTTACACGCGAGTTTTCATCCTCTACACACGAATCACTGACGAGAGAACGAGAATCATGACTTGTTGTTGGCTCTAGATTCGAAAAGTTGGACATCACGCCAAAGAGCGCGCAAAAGATAAAACCGGTCCTCGAGAGGTGGATGAAGGAGGCCGAAGAGAGGTGAGTCGCACTTTTTAAACTATTATAAACGTCAGCTTGCGCGCGTCCGATGTACGTGTAAAATTCCAGAATGACCGAATTGAAAATTCCTCAATTATGTAAATATTCGGCCATTTCAAATTCCATTTCTGAGAGAGAGAAAAAAAAAAAAGAAAAAGAAAAAGCAACTGAGAGCAGCTTCTCTCTTCCAAGATCGTCGTTTTTAACGATTATCGAACGATCGCTCCGACGAAAGATCGTTCGAAGCGATCGCGTGCGTGCTGATTGGTAATTTGCTAATTGAATCCGGCTGATTAATTGCGGATTCGCGTCTAATAAATACGCGGAATGTTAATTAGAATGGAGGGAGACACCGTTAGCTCCCCAGGCAACTCACCAAGCCACCGCCGGTTTTAATCGTGTCGCGAAAGAAGTCGACCTATCGACTTCCTCCTTCGAGGTATATCGGTTTTGCACCGACGCACACCCACACACCGACCGCCCACCACCGTGCGCTGTATCACAGGATTTTGTAATTAGCGAAATTCGATGTTTGCTGCTCATAACGAACGGTCGGCCGATTTATCTCCCTCGCCGCGGCAATTTTTACGAAGTTGTTCGACTCGCGTAGATTTCTTAGTGTTGGGGTTGTTTAGTCGAATCGAAATTGAATGGAAATGAGGGCGATTTATTTCTGAATGCTGGCGATTTCAAAAATATTTCAAAAATATTCCCGCCGGAAGCGACGTAATTCTGGCGAATGAAGCGTCTCGGTTAACTTTTCAATTTAATGCTGCTCTGGCGAAGAACGATAGCTCGTTAATACCGATAAATATATCTAAGAGCGTCAGTCAATCGAATTTTACGAGTCGATGACGTCTAACACCGGTTTTACGGTTTCGATTTCACCGCGATGCTGTTTTATTGTCGGGCAAATGCGCGGAAAGTATATACACGCGTGTTGCATGTAAAAGGGGACACATATAAACACGTAGGAATACAGCGAGCGTGTTATAAAACATATATACATATGTATATGTATGTATGTATGTATATATATATATTTATATATATGCATATATGTATGTGTGTGTTGGTGGGGTAGCGTATCGAGGTACGCAGCATGTATCTCGACCGTGAACCGGATGATTCGATGACAGGAGCACGCGGTCATTTCTCTTTCCGCGGCCGAGCCGGCAACAATGACCCATTCCGCATTCCCGTGGCGTAGCATCAACAGATTTTCCCAAAACGAACAAAATGATTTGTTGACTGTGCATTAACACCTTCGCGCGACGATACAGCGAATCATCCCCCGCCCCGGTGTTATTGGCCCGGAATCGTTTCCCCGTTTAATGACTCGTTTCTTGATTACTCGTTCGTTCAAAACGAAAAGCGAAAGTTTCTCTCCGATTCTCTCTTCCATCCAGGTGTTGTCCCGTTGCTTCGTAGTAGAACGTGACAACACGTTCGATCGTTTAACAAAGTGTTTCTCTTAATAGAAAAAAAGAAAATACATGCGTGAAATGAATCGTGTGTTGTTTAACCACTTGCGCTGGCAGCTGATTGCGGACCGTAACGAGTGACCGACACCGTATACAATGATTCCGTCGATTTCTTTTTCTTTTGAGCTCGTCGGTATGACATCACTGGATAGAAATGATTGAGAAGTGATAAACTTGTCGTTTGTTTTGCCAGCATTACATTTAACTACACTTAAAACTGAGAAATTGTTGCAATTTGGTACGAAAGATTCTCAACGTGCGTCGTTCCAGCATTTTCGACTCGATCGTGATTCTTTTTTTTTCTTTTTCCTTTTTCATTAGAATGAAAATTCGTGTGGAATCGAAGACAAATTCTAAATTCCTCTAGTTCCAAGAGAGAAAGAACTCTATATAATACTTTCAAACACTCTGTTCTCTCATCCAGTATCCACGCAGCCTTCATCGAACAATCTCCACGAACAATTCTATCCTTTTTCTTTCTTTTTTTTTTTTTGAACGAACGAAAACGAAGAAGAAAAAAAAAAATATTCAATTAGAAGTGGATTTCAAAGTAACTGGACTGGAAACCGCGCGCGAGAGGAGAGAGAGAGAGAGTCGGGAGGTGGAAGGATTACGAGCCTGCGGATCCGTCAGCCTGTTAACCGAGCCGACTATTATCCAACCGATTCGATGACGGTTTAAGCACGGTCATTTCTCTTTCCGCTCGCGCACCAAGCGAGCAACAATGACCCATCCCGCATTCTCGCGGCATAGAAGTAAGCGCGACCGTGCCGGCCGCGTCCACGGGAAAAATGAAAGCGGCTAGTTTATGCGGTGCACGTGCACGATTTATCTGCCGAGTAATTAAACTGTGGACTAATTAAAATCAGGTTTCTGATGTACCCCTCCCTCGCGGCACTCTCACCCTCCTCCCCACCCCTTCCACCGTCCTCTGCCTCCCCCCTCCCACATCCTCCAGCCTCTTACCCGCGATTCCTGTCCTGTTTTTCTTTCTTTCTTTCTTTCTTTCTCGCTCGCCTCGTCTCACCTTCTTCTTCACTGTTTACTTACGCGATCGCGTAAATGCCAACACTCTACTGGCACACCTATGCTAGAATCTCGAGAAAATCGTTTCTCGTCTATTTCTTTTCGTCCACTTTTTTCTTTTTTTTTCTTTTAATTTATAATTAACGTCGCATCTACCTTCTGGTCATTAGCGTACTGTTTCCTGTTCTTTTCAAGACGATTATATCTTATGATAGATGTTAGTTTCTTTTAGATAATTCAGGACATTTCCTATGTGTTTCTGTGACGTCAGGGCCGGCGAAGTTAGTTTGTATTTTTGCCTTTGAGCGTGGTACTTGCTGCATTCAAATAGAAGATGATGGGTCGATAAAATTGGATACACATTGGGGGTTCTGTTTTTTTTAAATAGATACTCGTGCGTGAGTTTGTCAGTGTATTGTTCTAAGCCTTGTCATGACTATTCTGCCTTTTCTTTTCATGTGGGTAGGCATTGCTTGATAGAAATCTTGGGTTATATTATGAGCTTTTGTTTTTTTGGAGGTATTCCATATTTTGTTTCATGATTGTCTCTCGGCATGGTGTAATATTACAAGGTCTTGATAAGGAATTCGTCTTCGGATGACATTCGACGAGGGCGATGTTGCTTCTTTGGTTGCTATGTCAGCTTCCTCGTTACCTTTGATTCTCAGGCGATGATTATGTCTCGTCCACTTTTATTTTCCAATGGGCTACAGCTGTTTCTCGTTTTTCTGCCTTGCTGCTTTCTTCCGTTCTTTTTCTTTTTTCTTTGGTTGATAGTTTGATATCATTGAATGGCAACACCACAAGGAAAATTCAACTGTGAAAGTGAAAGTCGGGATATTTTGCGGGAAAGTGTACCGTACGTACATACGCGAGAGTCAGGCGAGAGTAAGGAGCGTTCTAATAAATATTCGATTAGCTGATTTACTCCACCGGACAGGCGGATTTGAAAGGGACGAGGATCAAGCCACCCCCGCGGTGACTAAGCACGTTTTCAACGTTTGTCTGATAGCGCGCATTGTCTTGGTCTCGTGATTCATATTTAAAACAAAACAAAACAAACAAAA
>NW_025110744.1:0-74236 GCF_011392965.1 Frieseomelitta varia
AAAAAAAAAAAAAAAAAAAAAAGAGCACGCGGATGATGAAACGATGCATTCGAAGCTTCCAAAGTTATCACATATATAAGGCACTTTGTTATAATTCCCAAAAACTGAGCAGAGAAGGTTCTGATTACTATTGGATACATACGTCGTTTGTTTGTTCAATAGTAAAAAAAAAAAGAAAAAAGAAAAAAAAGAAATTTATAATCATGAACAACATTTCATTGTAATCGTGTATTTTTTGATGCCGTCTCAAAAAGATTTCGTATATTGTCAATCTGTAGTGATGAAGTATTTGAAATATTTCAATAACTTCTTGGCACTTTGTATTGGTATATTATCTTTAAATCATACTATGTTGTACCGTGTGATGTAAAACTATACGACGTGTGAACTTTGTGAGCCGGCAACTTAAATACCGATTGAAATTATTCGATATTTGCCATTAAATCTTGCGACTTCATTGGTATTTCGTTAAATATGTTTCTTTTTTTTTTTTTTGACATGTCTTTTTACGTCATTTTAGCTTGATGATCGAGAAAAATGAAAAATGAAAAAATATAAAAAAAAGATAGGAAAGCATTTTACAAGTTATTTAAATACTGTCGCGTTTTTATATTTTTAACGAGAAGTTCAATGCGTCTTCTTTTTAATTGACCTGTGTAGTTTAAGTAATTGGTTTAATTTTTGTGATATCTTGATTGACAAACGTTTATCAACAATTTATTCCGTTATCGACAGAACACGTCCTGCTAATTTCTTTTTTTTTTTTTTTTTGACGAAACAGACAAAAAGAAAAAGAAAAAGAAAAAAAAAGAGGGAAGAAGAAACAGATTTAACATTAATCGTAGAAAATAAATCGAAGCGATTAGATTATTATTATGCGAGTATGTATTTTACAACATTGCCAAAACGATTTTAACGCCCGCTAAATTTCTTCCTTTTTCATCATTTTTACGATGTGTAGACGTAGCAAACAATTCCTTCCTGTATGAGATCGTTTAATCCTTTCAGAGACAAAGATTTTTTTAAACGCCCAACTATTTCCTTAGAGTGAACTTTTTCACGATTTAATGTAGTAAATTGTAATACAGTAAAACGATATATAGTACGAAAGCTGAAAGGATTAGACGTCTGAAATTTAGTATCGAATCCTTTCGAGTCTGCGTGATACCAATTTTCTTTTTTCTTACAATTACAGTATACGTTTTACTACTTTGTTAATAAAAAAAAAATAAATAAATAAAGGATAGACTCGAAATGGTTAATTGAAAAAGGACATTTTTAACGGTTGGAGGAGTTACAAATTCGTCGTGCCTTTGTGTCGTCGCGATCTGGCATTTTGTTCCTTCATTTGTACTACGACGTAAGATTCATAGACAAATATTTCATTTATAGACTTACGTCGAAGCACACAACACACACACACACATACACATACACACACACTCGATTCTATCATTCTTATTCGGTTTCACCATCAACGAACCAAGTTACTGTTTCCAAAACGATCACATCTCGATATTTAGGTGATTGTGTGTAAGTACTATTTCTGTATAAAATTAACTATTTGTAGATATTTAGTTATCGTGATTATTTTAATTGGGTTATTTGTAAAAATAAAATAACGGAGGTATTTAATGGAGAGATACGCTTGTTACAGCTGTATTTAATATATTTAAGTTCACTTGAATTTATCAGCTATATTTTCTTGTTTTCTTGTGATTAAATAAATAGATGAAATTCAAGATATATATACATATATATATATATATATATATATATATAATAATAATAATAATAATAATATAATATGTATTAACAATCCTTGTTTCTTTGTCAAGATGTATTATTTATAATTACTATGTAAGGCGGACCTTTCAATATTAACTTAATAATAAATGTAAATGTGTAAAACGAGCAGCTCTACGAATAATTTGCTTCGTTCTTGGTGAAATTGAAATTGTAAAGTATCATTGACGAGTGCCAAAACATCCAGCTTGTTATAATCGGCACAAACGATCATTGCTAAGTCATTATAATGGAGAAAATTGTCGTGGAAAGTTTTACTTATTATTTTTATTACTCAAGTACGTTGAGATGAATCAAGAACATTCTGTTATGGAACTCAATACATTGAATCACATACAATACAGCGCTTTTTAAATCTGCCACCGGTAGGCAATACGTATTTATCTAAGTCTTCAAGATGTTAACGTAAACTCTAATTGTCAAGAGCTACTAAGCGTTAGTTATTAAAACTCTGACTTGAAAAGGTGACAGGAACTTAATGACAACAGGAAAGCTCAAAAGTTTTTATTAGGACTTTATCATCACCTAATTGAAAATTTTGACGATTTTGGACAGCAAATATAGATAATTCAATAAATATTCACTATTGGAATTGAAGTAATCAGTTATCCTCAAATATTAACCACAGGACAAACATTAATATAAAATAAAATTTTATATTAGCACCAAAATAGTGACACAGAATAATAAATAAGTTAACAAGTTACAACAAAAAGTATGCAAGTGTTTTTTCAAGAAGAAAGGGAAAATACCCACCGGTAGGCGAAAGATCATAACGAAACCAATGGAAATGATTATGTTTAAAATGTTTGTCTTTCAAACGCGAACCAAAATACACAAATATCGGTAGGTATCTTACGAAATACTATGACATCTACAAATACATTTTGAAGGCATTGGCAACTCGTTTTTCTGTTCAACGATCAACTTTTCTATGTGTATGCAAACATTAGAATAAACTTGTAGCGGACGATCGGTTAAAGTGATGAAATTAGAATCAGATGTAGGCGGAAAGAGACGACAAATTTGTATATATAAAGTTATGAATAACTAGCGTGAAAAGAATTTTATATGTACAGGACGGTTCAATGCATCCATTTGTGTTCTTTATTCATAACAATCTCTTGCATGTCTTCGCTATGCCTTTATCTATGTGTATTATTATGTTATACATATTTATATTTTACCACAATAATCTATGTATAGTACACATTCCAACATTCATTTTTTTAATCATGAAAAACAACATATTTTTTTATTTAGCCCATCATATGAACTGGTTCACGAAAACGTTTAAACTCATATCATAGGTAATTCTTATTTCCATATTTCCATGTATTATATAAAATAGTTTGAAATTTGCTTCTAACATTGTAACGAGGGACCATTGTCTTGATTATATTGATAAAATTTGAGTAATTATCATTATTTTTAACACTGTATACATATATTCAATGATATATCGCCTTTTAGAGTTTAGGTTAAACTTGAATTAAATTTTGAGTTATATTTGTTCAAATTTATTCATATATTGTATCATTGACACTGCATAGTTGGTAGGTTTGCCTAACCCAAACTTAATTAACTCAAGATAGATAATTGACTGTCTGAATATTTTTATAATCTCTGCAAAACATACA
Organism: Frieseomelitta varia; assembly: GCF_011392965.1. Classification (NCBI taxonomy): domain Eukaryota; kingdom Metazoa; phylum Arthropoda; class Insecta; order Hymenoptera; family Apidae; genus Frieseomelitta; species Frieseomelitta varia. The sequence continues at coordinate 3,447 of NW_025110744.1, forward strand.
CTAAATAACTTGTAATTTTTATATAAGCTTTTAAATTTGTTTTAAACTTTGTCAGTATTATCATGATAGTCCCATAGCAGTGGGGACTAATGAAATTTCAAAATATTTCGTATAGTGCATAATACATTTGTTATGGAATAAGTGATTAGGAGCATTATTAATAATGTCTAGTCATTATGAATTAAACAAGATCAGATACTGTAATTAATTTCTTAAAACTGATTCAAAACAAATATATTGTTTTGTTCACAAAATCTGATTAATTAGTAATTGCATGGCTATTTCGAACATTACTCGTAATGACATAATTAACGACTCGACAGTCACTTACATTAATTATTCAACATTTATTAAAGGAATCTGCAAGTGTTTGAATAGTTTCGTGAACCTGTGTATGCTTATATATCAAATAAAAAAAAAAGTATTTGGTTAAAGAAAAAAGTTTTATGATAAATTCTACAATACGATTGGATTTACCCTATGGCATAGATTAAGAATAAGTTTAATAGAAAGTGCACTTTTGGTCAATTATCAGATTGTTTTGAATCACACTGACAAATATCGAATTTTCAATTTAATGTATAGAGGTTCATAATAAATATTAAACGATCAATTGAAAACGAATCTTGGAACGTGCAGTGGGATAAACTATTTCAAGTTTGGGAAGATCTTCCAGAAATAGGTAAAAGTTTATAAATTTTTTTCAAAATACATAATTACTAAATTATGATAGTTTTAATGTTTTTGAAATATATAACTCTTAACTTTCAACTTTATATTTCAATTTTATTTGATAATGTAATAATTTTTATTACACTACGATATTATAACACATTATTTTGTAATACATAAAATTCTTCCCAAGTTGAATTACTATAAAATGACAAAATCATTCACTAGCTTTGAAATCCCTTTTCAATTGCTGGCCACCATTACTGCAAAAAACCAAAACATATAAAATAAAAAATTCCTATTGATTTACAGTGGACGTTTTTTTCAGTAACTCAATTATTTAATTGCTTATAAATATCTACAGTTAATCTTTAATTTAATTTTTATTGGTAAGAGCAGGGATTTCCTCTTCAGATTTTTGCAATTTCTCTACAGTAATTGAAGTTTTTTAAAAACTTTGTATTCGAGAAAAATTGAAGACGTTAAGCGGATGTCACATTTATACAGAGTGAAGTACTTAAAATCCTGAATATCTCGGCTGTTGTGGACAGAAAGAAATGCATTAAATTAAACTTGCTTGGTATCGAGGAACGCGTAATCTGATGTTAATAATAAATTTTTAATAGGTGAATACATAAAGAACACGTGAAACTCACCTTTGCTTTTTTACATAGAATCGTACAATTTTTAAAGCACTGGTAAATCCATTTCAGCGTTCCTTCTACATCAGAAAACACATTACATTACTAAACATTTTAATTAATTTTTTAACGTGTGTCGTATAAAAGAAAAATAAAGACATGGCTAGTGTTCTTGTATTTATGTAACCTTTGTCTTGGGATGGGATAGGTTTTACAAAATTAAAGTTATAATATTTATTTATTTAATATTTTGTTTTAACATAAATAAGTAAATACTTCGTAGAGAACGTCAAGATGAATTTACTAATACATTAAAAAGATTCCAGCTATCAAAAAACTTAACATCAGATCGTGTATACCTGTATACCTTAAAAATATTGGAACTTATCTATCTTCAGACAATTCAGGGTAGTCTTTTTAAAAAACAAATTTTTTAGCCCAGTCTCTTTAAAGAAGAAATTTTTTAGCCCGAAATTTGAAAGAGAAACATGTTTTTAAAAGAAATTCAATCAAGAATTCGATTTTAAATTTTAGTTCTATTCTAAATTTAAATACAGGGTGCGGAGATGATTCTACATGAAAAAAAAAAAAAAAAAATTGGTATAAATTTTCGCCCGAGGCTTGCAGGAAAATAAGTTTGAAAATTCATGAAATATCATGAATATGTAAAAGAAAAAAAAAAAAAAACAGTTATTTAATCTAAATATTGGAAATATTACGCAGTTGAAATGAAAAAATTGTGCAGCGATTTGATAAAAGTGAAAATTATACATGCAGCAACAGTACTTGTAATACAATAAAAAAAACAAAACTGAACGAAAAAATTTTATACTCTTTTGCTATAATTTTTTCATGTACTTTACTTATGGCTTTGTGCTCTGTATAAATTTTAATTAAATCAAATAATTTCCTTCAATTTCAACAACTGTTTCGGAAAACAATTGTAATTATTAGCATACTTAAATCAGACTTGATAAATTTGTTGAAAAAGAAATATTCTTTACGATCCACGAAATGTTGCAAATTAACTGGTTGACATTTAAGTTAAATAAGTATTCAAATATATATAGATATATTATATATTGCTATAGCTCTACTATAAACATAGTAGAAAAATTCGAAAATTTTCGTTTGATACATTTATTCCAATTATGCTCTGAGTAAATTTGTACAAAGCGCGTTTGTAATAAATATCGTATAATTAAATATCTATTTACGTTCAAATTTTGCGGATTGTAATTATGCTCGTTAATTCTCAATTCATTCTATGATATTTATCTCGTTATTAATTATTATTTATCGTTATAAAATAAAACTCTTAGAAAATACATACATATGTTAATATTTGGTTAATCTTAATGTTAATCGTATCGCATAAAATGGTTCATGGAGAGTTAATCTTTGCAAGATAAGAATTTTTGACGTTACATATATGTTGCCTGTGTCTTTAAAATAATATAGCGCATATATATATATATATATGTGATTATTATATATGTTATTGTTGTATTGAAATTGTCCCTTAATATAAATATATATATATATATATATATATTTCTCAAGCAGAATGGAGAATTTCAATACAACAACAATCTTTTGAAAAAAAGCATGTGACTTTCTAAATTTATTATCTTTCGAATTCAAGTTCAAAGCTTCCTTCCTGATAATTATTTCATCTCGATATTGATTATTCATCGTCTAAAAACGCTGCCAAGAAACAATGAAGGATTGCACATGCTAGAAAAGGAGGAAAGTATGAAGAGAAAGGAAATGAATAAAGTTTTTGTGAAAAGAATCGAATATGGCGTTGAAAACAAATGAATGAAAGGTGAGAAAGGGGGAAAAAATAAATAATAATAATAATAATAATTACCTAGGAGTAAAGTAGGAATTAAAAAAAAAAAATCTTGTGTGAAGAAATAATGTTACCGAAGGTCACCACTATGTTAGTCTTGTCTATATCGTTGTTCGGTTACATAATGCATACGAGGAAACAATATTTAACATAATCAGTTTAATTGACATTGTATTTCTATAAATTACATTAAAAACAATGAATCATTGCAAACGAGTCTTTTAACATGCCCTGTAGAATGAGTAATAGACACAATTAAAATAGGCTCGTTAATCTACTACGTAATTCATGGAACTAGAACATTTCACTACAAATTATGTTATTTTAAAGTACCTTGTTATTTTTTATTCCTCAAATTTGCATTTTCAATATTGCAGAACGTAAACGTCAATTTTTGCTCTCTCTTTCTCTTTGTTTTGAGTATGGATATTGCTTATACAATCTGTATTATACAATCTGTTTCGAGATATATATATTTTTTGAGTATTATCTTTCTAAATTATTAAAATTATTTTAAATTAAATTATCTTTTTAAATTATTAAAATTATTTTAAATTAAATTATCTTTTTAAATTATTAAAATTATTGTTTTAGTATTATCTTTTTAAATTATTAAGTTTTTAGTATTATCTTTTTTAAATTATTAAAACAGTTTAAAATGTATTCTCACTTTTTATCCTGCTTATAGATCAGTGCTGACGAGAAACTTGAATAAAAAGAAAATGGAGATTTTTATGTAAAATACAACATATGTAAATATAGAAAAAAAAATGTTATTATTATTGATGATGAAATATCAAGAAAGAGATGAATTAAAAAAAGAAAAGCTTTATTTTATATTTATACTATATGTATACTTTTTAAATATGCAATGTAGCATACTAATAATCAGACATTTTGATAAATTTATCATGTATATGATGAACAAAATTTTTTTTCATTTCTTTGAAATGAAAAATCACGAAGAGAGAGAGAGATTCAGAACACAATAATCGATGTATTTATAGTCATTTATGAAAGTATTTGAACGCTAAATTTCCGATGTTCGAAAAATTGTCGATGTTTAAATTGTTGTGATTTCGTAGAAAAATAAGAAATTCATAAAAATAAAATAATCAACCTGGAATCTAGCTTTCTACTTTCGAAATGCATGTTTCACAATGTTTATATCAGGCGAAAATGAATGTAACGAGGAAAATGTTACGTTTTCTTGAATTTTCATCATCTAAGCCCAATACATGTTTAAAGTTTAATAAATTGGCAAGAAAAGACAACGAATTTTGATGGGTCGTTGTAAAAGAAAGGCTTTAATCTTCAACTTCAAAAAAAATTTTGTTAACGTTGTTACGTTGGCACGACAATTTTTTTTTTACTTTCAAGAAATAAATTTTTTTTTTTTTTACTTTCACTTAATTAATACATGCTATAAAAACATCTTATTGTTAAAATAAAATGAACAACGCGTTTTAAAAGTAATGACTCCAAGCTTCAAAACGAGCACGTAAGATTTCTTTTTACAAAAACTGTTTAAATATTGACAATTTTTTGAACACTTTCATGAGCTCACTATATGTATATTCTCATACTATTCAAGTGATTATTGCGGATATAGTTACTGGCTTTTATCCACGCTGATACGGATGTTTCCAATTTCACCAATCCAGAATCTCTTGTCGCGTATACTGACTTGCACGACCATTTATAACTTCCATCAGAAATATATATTTTTTATGCTACTAGAATCAAAAATCACACATGTACGTATAAAGGGTAATAATTATGACCAAAAAAAAAAAAAGAAAATGATTTTCTATGCGAAAAAATAAATCAGAAGAAATCAAACTTTTGTTTTAGAAAAAATCGAATTTAAAGTCACTGTGTAGAATATTAAAGATCCTACACAAGCTCCTTGTGTTGCGTGCACATTTGTCTTTAAATTAAATTACTATATACTTTGACGTATATTGCGTTTTTTCATTATTCAGAAACTAAATTCTCAGTTTCAGTCGCTCCAAACTGTAACATATTCAGGAACAAAATGAATCATCTTTTCTATTTTCCAATCCTTTGAAAATGCAACATTGTTGTTGAATCAATCTTATTTCTCAATTTTTTCCATCTCGTATACTACGTATATGTTTTTCTCCTTTTTGCTTTTTATAATTGAAAAATGTCCCTTACATTTACAAAACTTCAGTCACTCTGCATTTTTGAACTTGATAGATTTTTTTTTCTTCATTTTTGATAATTTTGTACTGAAATATTCAATTATAATGTAATATAAAAATCGAAAAGTAAAAAAATTTAATTTATCGTATGATTTTCAGATTTGGAACGATGAGTTGTCATCAAGGTATCATAAAATATAGGAGAATATTTATAGAATAGAAATCATAGGCGTTAAAACGATGGAGCATACAAGAAAATACTGTTTGAAGCTTATTTTTCAACAATAGTAATTAAATAATTTTATTTTATCATCAAAAATGGTAATTTTTCTCTGCTTTTTCTTTCATATTTCTCATTCTAATACAACAATAAAAATCATAATCGTATGATATGCTGCATAGCTTTGTGAATATTAAATATCGTTAGAATAAGAAACATAAAATGTAAGATGGCAAAAAAAATATAATTCTAATATAAAATGACATCGTTTATAATTTGCAAATAAGCTTCAAATGATATTTTTATACGTGCAATTTTCCCAGTTTTGAAGCTAAATTAAATGAACTATATAAATATAAATATTTGGGACACTCTGTATATAAGTAATCTATCTAGTCATTTTAGCAAAGATTCGAATGTGTATCAGCTTTTTCTACAGATCGATGCCATCGATTCGACTTGATAAGCCTACATATATGTATATGTATATACATATATGCTTATATATACACACAACATCATAAAGTTGAAAGATGAAAACTCAAGTTTTAAATGACGCTATAATACTCTCACACATCCTACATTCACGTAGCACAAAGCTTCAGCCGAATACATCAGAAGCTTTAACCTCTTGCACTAGTAACTGGTTCGCGGACCATAACGAGTGACCAAACCGTATACAATATCACTGGATAGAAATTACTAAAAAAAATAATAAATTTATTATTTGTTTTGCCTAGGTTGTATTTCAATATACTTAAAACTGAGAAAATATTGCAATTTTGAGCCAAATATTCTCGACTTTGCGTGGCAAATGCTAATCGACGTGAGTTAATAAGTTAATCCAACACTAAAATAAACGAAAATTCAGACGAATCCCTATCAGCGCCATCCATGCGTAACTGGTAAAAGCGTGAAAGGATGACGCGCCAAATAAACCATAGACGAGTGCCATAGTGCCGTTTATCGATTGCGCTTGTCCGGTGCCATATTCCTTGTTCCAGGCAGTGGCGTTTATTGCGCAAAATCGAATCACCAGCGTTTCGCCATTTTTGTTGACCATTCGACAGTTTTCGCGAAAACAATTATAAGACAGTCCGCAAGGTAAAACCATCTCGGTTAAGCTTCCTACTTAAATATCAATCCACCTCAATTCGAATACAGAGTTACAATTACGATTCTTAGCAGAAATAACAGAATTTACCGTTTACCGAAAATACTTGCCGGTTTTTTTTTTTTTTATATATATATGTATACATATATGATTATAGTTTGAACGTCTCTGTGAATTTTACAATAGAATCACGCATCGTGAAACAAACGTGAGTATTACTATTTGATACCTTTCATTCATTTAAGAGACTATTCTGTTTGATAGTTCAGTAAATAAAGATTTCGGAACGATGCACTCTGTTCAACGTTTTTATTTTGTAATTTCATTTCAGTTTTTACTTTAGATAAGTTTATTTTCTTACAATTTATTTATCGTAGAATGTTTCTAGAATTGTTGTGGAAAATAAAAAAAGAATGTTATTTTTTTATTTTTATAGAACGTTTTTATTATCATGTTTAACGGAAGTACAAGTTCGCAAGTAGTAGACAATGGTAGAAAATGACAAAATAAAAGTAAAAATTACGGCACAATAAGATTTAATTTACTGACACACTTTTCCGCAGAATTAGATAAAATTTTTTCACAAATTAAATAAAATCTCCGAGTTGAATCTACAGACATCAATATTGGCATCGATATAAATAAACCGACGAGCATTTTTAACCAATTTTATCTCGCATTTCTCCATAATGATGAGAAGGACAATGTAAAATGGTGACAGAAAGAATATCTATATAAAAAATGCTGAAAAGCAATAAGTCTACAAATACATTATATCAGATAAAAGAAAAAAAAAAAAAAAAAGGGAATGTTAAGAGAGTAATGTATTTTTATTTTATAATTTGTCATCTTTCTGAATAGAAGATGTGATGTTTCAATAATTTATTATTATACGTACATCTACAGATTCGATGAAATCTTAATTCATCGATAATGATTAACGAAACTTGAAATTTGAAATAGATGATGTCTCCGCATACTTCGCAATCCGAGCAGACGAAATAATTGAAAAAAGATGAAGAGATTGAAAAAAGAAGGACGAACACGAGGCAAACTGCTAGCACGCACGATTTTCGAGGTTCTATAGACTTGCTGTTCATTTCTCTGGCCCGTACTATTTTTGGCGTGTGCATAGGCACGTTTAGACGATTTCGTAGTAATAGAAACCAGACAAACATGCAATTGCGTAAATCGTTACGCCGATGTATCATTTGAGATTGATGACCGCGAGAGCCTTCCATTGAAGAAACGCGTCCAAATTTGGGAATAAAGTGTAATTCGTAATTTTTGTTTCGTGCATGATTGAAAAAGGAATTTTGCCATTTGTTTGAACGTTTTGTTTATGTAAAATAAAACGAAAGTTGGTAGTAAGTTAATCTAATAATTTAATATTATATTACATAATAAAATATTATATTATATTATACAATAAAATTTAATAAAATTTTTCAATTTTTTCAAATTTTCAAATTTTTCCAACTTTTGTACAAATAAAATAAAATGTAAAATACAACAAATTAATTTAGTAATTTAGCCGATTTTGTTTATGAAGCATTTTTTAACAATGATAAATTAATCTTTTTAATATATAAATATTGCAAAAAAGGTGAGATGCTCAAAGGAAAGCTCTGAGAATAATTGATAAAGATAAAACTATAATAATAATTTATTGAAATTAGATTACATATGCGCTTGTCATCCGTGGATGTATATGTGGACGGACAATTGTTTTGACTAGTACTTTTTGTAATAGTACTAATCATTTTTATAGCTCAGTGTCAAGAAAAATGATTGATTAAAAATTTACAGTGCTTGCTACATTAAGGAAAATAAGAAACGAATTAGCAAGATGCCACAACGTATGAAAAGTGCGTCCAATAAAAACAAAGCGGAGGTCAAGGAAGAAGCATCAACATCATCTGTTCTTGCTGGCAATTCTGGCGATGATGACCCGAACGTAGCCGAAGTATGAAACAAAAAAAAAAAAAAAATTAATTACCATTTAATTATTAAATTCTTTAATTAGTATCAAATTCTCTAAATAATTAGAGTTACTCACATAAGTGACAATTACTTGGTCAGCACAGTACGAAAAATCAAAATATTACTGAACATTTAACTGTTTTGTACTTACATAAAATTTTAATTTAATTTGTGAAATATTGTGAAATTTCATCCTTAAGCTTAAACTGGAAAAACTATATCATTCTACTTGTAATAATTAATCAAGTTCAAGTATATGAAATCTCCCATCATTTAATAATACTTTTTATACAATTTTTATGAAACTTTTTAGAATCACTGTAAATGTAATACTATATTGTAATGTATAATAACGTTACACAAATTAATTAAATTAAATTAAATACAATCGTCAGGAATTAATTAATTAAAAATGCGTACCGAACTCCACAGGTTGTGCTATCGAATAAAGGCGGGCCAAAATTAATTCACCACGGTTACATGTACACATTGCACAAGAAGCAACCGTATAATATCCGATGGAGATGCGTCCGCCGAACCATGTATTGTAGAGGCAGCATTATCACTACCACGAGTTGCACGAAGCCGAGAGTGCGTATGGAGCACAACCATAAGCCAGATTTTGCAGCCGCTCAGGTTGCTAGGAAACGTTACTTGGCTCTTGGCAAGCCTAGCGTGTTAACAAGTAAGTTCAGCAACTTTCACATTGATTTAATTTCTGCTTGTACGTTAAAAGATGTTTCTGTAATGTACGGCGTCAAATCGCAATTTTGTGTGTTTCATAGACGTAGAAGGAAATACTGTGAAGTCTATGAACGTGTCACAACGAATGCTTCACAAGGAGAATGACATGCCGGAGGAGCAGAAAGATAGGAGGCGAAAAACGCGTGCTACAGCTAGAAAAAGTAAGTATCTCGAAAACTTTTATGCATTTAACAATTCGTTCATTTGGATTCAAACGAACATTGGAAATATTATGTTTTGAATGGAGCATATAATTTAATATTGAGATGTATTTATTTTTTCTTTTGTTGTGTATTAATGTGTTGTTGTATATTAAAGTTTCTTTTTAATGTATTATTGTGTACTAAATATTAAGGCACCAATAAAAATTCATGAAATGATTCTCCAAAAGCATGAGAGAGAATTTAGTAGAGTAATTAGAGAGATTCGTATCTTTTAATACTGATTTAAAATTGTTGTAACTAAATTAGGAATAAATTGAAAAGTTGTAACGAATGCAATTCTTATTTGATTAATTTATTAATAATTAATTTTTCAATATAAAAAGAAAATTAAATGTATGCTATTCATGTTCAATTATCTAGTACGTTCATCGTGTAAATATTAATTAATCGAACAAATATATAAATTCTAATGTTTGTAAAATTTACTTTATGTTAATGTTTAATTTGCATTGCAACTACGTCCAATAATTACGTTCAAAGTATATGAATTCATTTCTTCAATCTTGAGATAGTGCCTAGCGTAATTGCTATAGCGTATAAATCCGTAGTGAACGAGAGAGGTTTAGAGATTGATTGTAAACGATTGTTCGCTTACCCCCTATATTACACTAAAACTTACACAACTATAGATAGTCTCATAGACTATCAATATTTATTGCATTATTACGTACATGCAAATATCAAATGACTATCAAATTTAATTGTTCTTTATATATCAACAATCACATAGGCTGCTGTTTGTATTAAAAATGATTGTTTATCCAACACGAAATTGTAAAAATTTGTAAAATATGTAATCGTTTCATTATTTTTTCAATCATTGCAAACATTGTACACTTTGGCATTTTTTTCTTTTTTTTTTCTAATTAAAAATTAATATCAACTACAAAATTGCTAGCGAAGCTATAAATAGTATTTACAATATCATACTGATTTATACAGCAATTTGATTTTTTTATTAAATATTTCGTCATTAAAAAAATTTATTTATGACGTCTTCATTTAATTTCGTTCTATTGCAAGCAAATAGTTGAAACAAAATAATTTATACTATACTGAGAAAATATTTCATTTTTAATACAATGAATAAATAATCGATGTTGAAAGCAAAATACCTATACAAATAATGAAAAAGCAAATATATAATTTTTAAATAAATACGCAATAAATAAAATTAATCAAATAAAAATATTTTCTTGAAAAATAAATAGAATAATAAATAAAATCAATTGTGGCGACAAATGGCCAGTATATTCTCTTAACTTTTGTATTTTTATCAGTCAAAATCTGTCGAATTGAAAGTAATAATATATTATATACATGCAACAACTGTTTGTGTTACTTGTAAAATAACGAGTTATCAGTAATAAATGAGAAAGAATTTTTCTGATTCGCATTTAATTTTATTTGCAATGTATAACACGAATAAGTTTTATGCAATAGATAACAGTAAAACCAAATACAAACAAGGGATATTTATTTATTTTATGTATTTAAAGTATCATTTAATTATAATTCTTTATTTGAGCTCATAGTAAAGATGGAGATAAATCGATGGCACATTCATTATCGTCGACAGCCTATCAAATACTTTGGATGTCGTTTTGTCATTACCTTGTGATTTTTACATTTTTGTCTTGTAATTTGTCTTGAATTAAAAATCTATAACAACGAATGTCGGAGCCTAGTTTACAGATATTCAGGTAACAGATAAACTAACATCTTACGTTAGGATTGTTGTACTAAAAGTTAATTGGCAATGTTCTCAATTACTTAGTGACATCGTAGAGTTTGGCAAAAAAAAAAGTTTGTAGAATTTAAATGATCGGAAAATAATCGAAGATCGTGATCATCGGCATTCCTTCGACATTATCCTACGTTTCCTAAGAGGATGAAACAATGGATAAGAGATGCATTTCAATTTGCGTGTACAGTGTACCCAAAATGGCGGGCATCTTGAAGATGCGCGCGAGAAAAAGAGAACCGTGGTAAACGGCTCCCGATCGATGAGAATTCGCTCGGTCGAGGCTCGAGTGAGTCAAACGTGATCAGGTCGGTTAGTAATTCCTTAGTGAAGAGAGACCCGGGAACGCGCACACGATAGCAACACGAAACACGGTACGGACGGATAATATGCGTCGACGACCGGCGGCGCCGTCGCACATGCGCGCCCTGACGCGCCCCTGTTCGTCCACCGATTTCGATTTTAGTCACTCCCGGGTTCGGCTTCAGGGAAAATCGTTCCGTTCTCGTGGCGAGCCACACTGTCCAGACGCGTCGTGAAAAAAAAATTGGGCACGTAATTTAATAGCAATTCTTGGTTCATTCAATAGAGATATAAACGCGATCCTTAACACACAGCTCACGGCCTCTGATATTCGACAATTTTTTTCTCTACTCGTGACAAGTATATATTCGTACGTCTTCGACGTATACGACAAGAGAGGAGGAACAAGCGAAGGAGATTTTTGGCGATTATTTCCTTGTGTCGCCACTTTATTTGCTTCGTAGACGATCATATTCCGATACCGGTTTAATCGTCAGGCATTTACACGGGTCAGCGAGATTAGACACGCCGAGAATAACGCGATAGGAAACCAGTGTTGATCTTTGGTAAGAATCTGATCGGTCAGAGAAGTATAGAGAAAGAGAGAGAGAGAGAAAGAGCGCGCGAGAGAGAGGAAGAGGGAGAGAGAAAGAGAGAGAGAGAGAGAGAGAGAGAGAGAGAAAGCGAGACGGAGCAAAATTTCGGACAAGAAATCGAGCGATTCGTTCGTGTAGTTTGGAATATCGTGTACGAGGGTCGATAAATTGTCGCGTGGTCGTCATCGGTACGACGATTTTCTGATGCAACGCACAGTACTGAAAATCGAACCGGTTCGTAGCCGCGAATTGAACGACGACAGATTCGATTCAAGTGACACACCGTGACGAACGACAGAGAGCAAAATGAAAGAGAGACGAAAACAGGGAGAAAGCAAGAAAGCACAGAGAGTAGAATAGATGTAGCAACGTAGCAGTGGCGTGTGCCACTCGATATCGTGCTTGGTAGCAACGGTTGCCATTTTATAGCCGGTCGCTTAAGAGAATTCTTCTGGGAGGCAAGGAGAGGGAGGACTGAGAGTAAGAACAAAAGAGTGAGTAAGAGAACGCGAAAAAGATAGAAAGAGCGAACGAGGGAGAGAAAGAGAAAGAAAATAGAGAAGCGAGAAAGATCGAGGGAACACAGCACATGAGATGGGGAACGTGGTTTAATGGTGGGGAGAGGAAGGGAGATTTCGGCGTAGGAGAGAGGGGAGAAGAGAAAAAGAAAAGGAACTTTGCAGAGTAGAACTTTCGTAGATGGTTTTAGATCGTTCTCTATGTGCGTATGTATGTGTAGATTTATAAAAATTCAGTTTTTTTCTCTTCTTTCTTTCTTTTTTTTTTTTTTTTTTTTTTTTTTTTCCCNTTTTTTTCCCCTTACATTTCACCTCTGATCATTTGTATCAACCAATACGTTATAATGCAATATCGATCTAGCCTGCGTAATACACATGTGTGTGATACACTATCGCACATTCTCGTCGGATAAATCGTTAATATGTATTATCCATGTGTCGTCTGTTGAGTGATGACACGGTGTGCTAAAAGGAATGAGAGTAATGAAGAGACATTCAGAAACGAGAAAGATAGTGCGTGAACGAGCATATATATATATATTTTATCTACTCACTATTAACACATTTTTAAAGTATTACCATGTCAAAAGATTTATGTCATATATTATACTATTTCAATATTTTTTTCTCCTTATTACTGCTGTAAAACCTTGTACTTTAAATTACACAATGTATTTATTTACGCTCGTTGATACATTCAAATTCAATTATGATACTCAAGATCAAGAGTATTGTTTGTAAGATTCTTTTCAACACAACACAAAGAAATACATTATTTTGGGTAAAACTTAATAAAAAAAGTACATTATTTTATCTATTTATTCGCATTCTCTTACAGAATTGTTCCACAATAATCAGAAATTTTTATTCAACATCAAAATCATCGGTTTATTCAATGACGTATTATTCTAATTTTTCATTCAGCTTGATATCCTGGAATAGTTTACCTGACATGATAATTCTCCATTAACTAAACATCATAGATACACTTACGACAGGGACATTCACCATCACATCATCTTCCTTACACCAAAGTCATCAATGTGCAAATATTCTCTACTACATAAATTACATAAGCTATATTCATGAATGTAATATAACAAATATAGTATAACAATGATTAACATTTCTAAATTTGATTCAATTGTAATATATCGAATCGCACATTTATGATATTCACACAAGATGAACGATGTAAATTCACTTTTTTCAAATCTATTCTTATATTTAATTTCCCTATATCTTCTCTTTGACATTTTTTAAAACACGACTGAAACGTCAAGACGGATGTTATCGTCGTGCACAAGTATGTAATTGATTCGTGAAATAACGCGGGAAGATGTCAATTTACTGTGTTGTCTTATCGTTAGATAAGACAGTCATGCTTTACTAGCTGGCCTTATCTGGTTAGTTATCAAAAGAGATATATCCAAGATATCTCACATACTATTTATCATTAAGCCCATTCAGAGTCAATGTTACGTTAGCACAATTTCTCAAATTTTTAGATCCTTGATTCTTCAAGTTTCCAAATTTTCACATTTTTAGATCCTCAAATTTTTTCCTATGCTATAACGTTACGTTTATATATACTTCATGTGCCATTTCATATTTTGGACCTTAATAGATTAAGTGGAAGTAGGAATCCTGATTGATACCTGACCCTATTATGCATTTTACATATGTATGTATATATGTCAGTAGCATTGCGTTAACTGGCCATCATTTTGTTACATTAACTGATCATTGGTATCTTTACATCTTCAAATTATAATAATTTCATGGTGCTTCTAGTGTATAAACGAGCGTGTCATTTATGCTCAATGTATTTTCCAGAAATAATACCTCTCTCGATAACTGACCAAATAACATACGATTTCGTAGTAATTAATAAAGTACTTCTCCGCCTTTTTTATTTAAGATATTTTATCATTTTAAAATTAGAAGGAAGCTCTATCATTTCTTATGCCATTTCTGTCTCTTTTTACTCAACTTTAAAAGTAATTAATTCAACCTGTATAATATTAAACGCAACCTGTATGATACAACTTTATTCAAAAAGCAAAAAGCACGAAGGATTTAATATTTCAATACTGTTATTCGAAAATTGAAATTCGGGGCAGAATATTTTTTTTTTTTTTTTTTTTCTGTTTTTTTAATTAATGAGATTCCTCTTGAAAAATTGCTCGTATTTAATTTCTTGTTTATGCTTTTTAAATAAGTTTTGACGAAAACGATAAATAATAACGAAACTATGAAACAGATAGGATAGCTTCGCTGGAAAGAGAAAACGAATCTTTTATCAATAAATTTTCAAATTGTCTTTCCTCAATTTGAAAAATGAAGAAATACTAGACAAGGCACTTAAACTATGAGGGACAGTGCTGTAGTATCAAAGATACATACTACAAAATACAAACTAGTGAGGCTTGTCACTTAACGAGACAAGATCTCGGTCAATTAACCCATTAAGTAAATCGTAATTTATCGTAATACAATAACTATCTTGATTTCATTGAGTCGTAGAGTTTACGTCGGCCAGATAGCACTGGGAAAAAAAGTACCAAAGCAATCCTTGAAATTCAAATTTTTCACGACCTCGATGTTAAAAAAAAAAGAAAAAGAAAAACAAAATTTGATTGAAAAGAAAATTGAGAGATGTTACGTTACCGAAATGTTGGTTAACCCCTTAATGGGTTAACATGGCAGTACTGTATCGCGTTTTCGTCCTACAGAGAGAACGCATCGCTGGAACGAAAATACGATCGGCGTGGAACTGAAAATCAGGGAAACAGCACAGCAAGAACGAACACGACGGCTTCGACGGCGGGTCGGCTTGTACTGGTGGCCTGCAAGGACACCGTGAAGCTGACTACCCGCCGTCTCCTGCAGGAGCAGCAACGTGACCGAAGTTGCCACGCACAGGTCGCCACGTCTTCCAAGGAAGATATTGTGGAGAGCATTCGACTCGAGGACGTCGCCATGAAGCAAGAGCCTGAGGACGAGGAGGACTGTTACTTGGAAACGGTCGAGATGCCAGCTCTGTCACCCTCGTCGTCTACCAATCGACACGCAGGTGTTACACATCGTGTTCGGTCTCATGCACGTAGCCTGCGTGCTATGACGAATCCGAGCGCGGTTTGGGCACATTTTGATCTGTGCGCGAACGATCCTCTGCGTGCACAGTGTCGAATCTGCGGGGCAGTGGTGGTCAGGGGAGGAGCGAATCCACGACAATGTGGAACAACAAACCTTCATCGACATCTCAGGGTACATCACGGTGGCAGACTCATTGGCAGTCGCTATCACGGTAATAGTTGTTGGTTGAATCTCTCAGAAACTGAACTGATAACTAAATCGCGGATATTTAATGAAAATTTTAAAGAAAATTTTATATATATATATATATCTTTAAGATTATCTTAAAATTATCTTTTATATATATATATATATATAGCATCGTTTGTGGTATTTGGTGGACAAAACTTTATAGGTTTTATTTTTTTGATTGCGTATGAATTTGCATAAATATCCGCAATCTACTATTTACTAAACCACTCGATTTCATTATTTGAACTTGATTGGTTAAATTAGCATTCAATTTCTTTAAAAATTAATGTTTTACTTTTACAAGTCCTTACATAAAGAATTATTAGAAATTATTAAAAAATATAATACTAAAAAAGAAACTGAAAAATAGTATTCAAAAGTACTTTGAAGTTGTACCAAAATTGTATATATTTCTCTAGTAATGATTTAGTTTTAATATTATTACTTTCAACAATTCATTACTTGACTTTCAGTAAGAATACAATTGGTCAATTACTGACCAATACTAAGTTTCTTGTAGTACAACTATTAAAATCTAATAATACATTACTTAAAATCACTTATATTATAAATTAATAACATTACGAGGTGATAAATCTAACAATATATTATTACTGATCAAATTAGTAGTTGTATTACAAGGAAATGATATAAATAATCTTAAATTTCTAAAAATAATACCTATAACCAACACTCGTGTTTACATTTCAATATATGAAATTGATCAGTGTGGTTTCTGAACGATTCAGTCATTACTAATACTTCTGTATTAGGAGAGTGATACTGTGTGAGTTGATAATTGTATTAAAAATGTTAATGAATACTGTTATAGTATGTATGAATTTGTGTTAGATAAGATTTGAGACGTGGATCTTATGTATAAATAATATTGAGATCTATAATCAAAGAGCTCTTTATTGCTTCAATACCAAATACTTTGTTGAATGTATGCATTCTTAAGATATCATACTGATATCTTCTGGAGAATCATTTTAATGATTATAAATGCACATGAAGTATCTGTATCTTTTTCAGATACGACAGTTATACTTGTAATATAAAAGTAATGGTCATTGTTTTTTACAGTATTACAATCACCTTCTCAAACAAATTCAACTAGCAAGACTATAAGAATAGCAGCACAATCCTTGGTAAGATCTCATATTAGAAACATTGCACCAGCACCTATATCGCAGCAACAGCAGCAACAGCAGCAACGACAACCAAAGACTCTTGTGTTAAAAACGATACCTTTAAAGGTAAAGCAAGTTGCACCTACTACTATTAAAATGCCACCTCGACAGACCAGTCAAGGAGTACCTCATAATACTGTTCAACAACAGCCTACAGAAGTAATGATCCTTGTAAATTACATTGGAAAAAATATAACTTTAAGTTTCTGTAGCAATAATTTAATATTTTTTTATATTTTTCTACATCTTTCAGGTTTGTTTAAGATGGAACAGTTATCATAGTAACATGCAAAACAGTTTTCCATCTTTGTTGGATTCTGAACAGTTCGTTGATGTTACCTTGGCCTGCGAAGGTCGTTCGTTAAAGTGTCACAAAATGATATTGTCAGCTTGCAGTGATTATCTCGCGGATTTATTGCGCGAGAATCCGTGTCAGCATCCAATTATTTTAATGAAGGATCTTAAATTTTGGGAGGTTGAAGCACTAGTCAAGTTTATGTATCGCGGAGAAGTAAATGTTGCCCATGATAAACTACCACAATTGTTGAACGCAGCTGAAGCGTTACAAGTAAAAGGATTAGCTGGACCAAATCCTTCTTCACAGGTGAATGATTTTTTTTTTTTTTTTCTAATGAAGCTAGAATTTCTACCGATGTAATTTTTTACACAACATATTTTTTTTTTTATAGAATCCAAAGCCACCTCTGCTTATTCCGCAATCGAAGCCAATAGTATCTCCACCAGTTCCTCGAACTGCTTCAGAAACCAAAGAGAAACCTTCCACTTCCGGAGTTTCTATACCTTCTAGTCCTAAACGTGCGCAAAAACGACAACACTCGGAATCGATTGAGCCAAAACCCTTTACAAAGATACGCTTACAACGACCTGTCACACCTACATCGCCAACTACTACGGTTAAAATGGAACCCCTAGATATTCCTCTCAGTCCTACGGAAATGTTTCCTGAGAATAATGAAGACAGTTCAACTCCGTCAAACTTCGACAAACTTATGAGTTTACACGAGGAGGATGATCCAGGTGGTAATGAAACAACTGATGGCGAAAGAGAAATTCATTTCTGCGAGATGCCCGAGCCACCTGATATAAACGAAGATCAAATGGAATTTGTACCTACGGACTTTTTAGAACAGGAACAAGACATAGTCGAAGAAACGGAAACAAGCTCGAACAAAGATTGCAAAGAAGAATCTAGAGAGGATTATAGTTTTGTTGAATTTGAGATTGGTGAAGGAGACAGAGTCGAAAAGGAACAATATTCAAAAGAAAAGAAATCGGTTTAGTGAGATGTTCCGAATTCAGTATTTGGTTTGTTTGATGAAAATGGAATTAGAGTTTAGGCTTTTGATAAATTCTTGGAGTTATCCAGTATCGTCATAACACTTTATTTATCGAGTATCAATTTCGATGGTTTCCTTTTTTTTTCGAAATTGATACAAGAAAGTATATATATATTTGTAATTGTATTTTATGATTTTATGATTCTTTACAATCTATCGTTGTAAAAAATCGTTATACACATAGTATGCAATTTTAATTTTATTTGTGTTTGATCAGTCAAAGCGCAGAATGAAGTTATATATATATATAGTATATATAAAGAGAGAAAGAGAGAGATTCTACCGTTTGTTCTCAGAGTAATATGACAAATATTTCATCGACATTGTAAATAGAACGTAAACGATAAAAAGTAAAACTATTTTTAACACTTACTGTATGAATCGTAGTGACTACGAATATCTTTCAAATATTTTCAAGCTCATTGTTCGAAACTGACAAATAACTGTGTCAGAAATTATAATTTAAAATTATTAATTGATTATATATATTTATAAAAATATCTATAACCAGTTTTCTTGCATGATTTTTAGAAATTTTAACAAGATATATGACTTTACGTCTTCACGTAATTATAATTTTAATTTATTTGTAAAAAATTAATTTTGTTTCTAACAAATAGATGATTTAATTATTGAAATTGATTTACGATTACGATTTATAAAATTGATTACGATTTATAAAATTATAATATAAAAGTATTATGTACTTTTGTATTATAATTTTAATTATATTGTCAAAATGATTTTGATAATATAATACAAATTGATCGATTATTAAAATTGAAATTATGTACTTTCTGTCATTAGTGAAAATTAGAAGATTACATATTTTTATTTTAATTACAAGTATGTTTACAGCATGAGAAATGTTACTTCTTAAGAAGAAAGTTGTACCTGTTAATTTCATGACCATTTACATTTATTTTTTATTATTTGTATATGGAATTTGTTCATTTTAATGATATCTTTTTAAACATAGACATTATATGAAATAAGATATCTGATTTTACTAATAAATTGATAAAAATTAAATATTCAATTCATATGTTAATCATAAAAAATTCCTCATTATTATTGCAAAATTAATAAATTAATTCAATATCATAATTCAATTTTATCTTTATTTGTACCTTTTTTTAAATGTTCTTAAAGATTACTTCAAAAAGAATTATTTATGTTTTTAGCATTATACCTGTATGTAAGCGTTATGTAAAAGTAACATTCTACGTATATGGTATATATTAAATCGACAAAAGTTAGCGACAAAATTATGTTTATTGTAAAGATCTATGTATAATTGGAATGTATATGTATAACATGTGAAATTATGTCTTATAAATAAATTGCTATAATGATAGCAAAATTTCTATAAAATATATCTTTTCTAAACGATGTGCTAGCACTTTTTATCCTTTCATAATAAATTCCCAATATTTTTTCGTGAAATAAAACAGTTATAATTAAGGTTTGGAAAATATCTGATTGATTATTTGAAAAAATTTAAAATTATCATACTAAATAATTCGAATTATTATGCATCGTAATTACATATTTATGCAGATGTAATTCTACACAAGTTCTTTACTATCTTTATATTAGCACATAATTTGAATATTAAAATGTTTTATTTACATTTCATTATCGAAAATGTTATTTATTTCCAACATAAATATGTAGCATCTCTGAAATCATAGTAGAACTGACCAGAATATAATTATACATATAAAAATAAATCGAAGAAAGAATCATATTTTTTAAAACTCCGTTTTGAGTAAAAGAGAAAATTGAGTTTTAAAATCTTTCAAATATTCTTGAATTAGACAAATTCCGAATTGGCCATGTTAATGATCTACAGTTTAAAGTTTCGTTTTCAAGAACATATTTAGTTAAAAATTGGTTTTAATACTTTTAGAAATTATTTAATACTTTTAATAAATTTTTATTAAATTTTAATAAATTTTTTAATTTAATTTTCTCAGAAAAGGCAAAAAAGGTTTTATGAAAAAATTTTATTCTATGCTTCTTAGTTATGTTCGTATATATGTAGAGTAACTTTTGTCGATTATTTATGCTTGTACAGCTTGGCATTAGCCAAATTTTTGGGATATGACTTTTTTCGAAACGTAGTCTCGAGAAAGAAAGTGAAAGAAAAAAATTATTTTTTCCTTTTAATTTATTTTAGAACCATCTTCTAAGCGATTATATTTTATAATTTCAGGGACTGTATAAATTAATTAATTAATTAATTGTTACAAATTTATATATATATATAACTATAAGCATTTCAATTCAATTCAATAATTCTAATTAATAAAGAATACAACTCCTAAGCTTTCATTTTATTAAAACAACATTTGAAATTTAAGCTATTTATAATGAAATAAAAGTATTTGAATAATTAGATCTACAAAATAATTCATCATATCTTATTTATAAAACGATTTCAATTATATACAAATATTTATACAAATAAGTTTCGGGGGTTGCGATATCGATATTAGCGATGTAAATCAAATTTCTGTATTTATACTAATCCTATATGATTAATGATGTTTTGATATTTTTCTGTCCGTCAAAAAAATATTTCGAATATAAAATTATTTTATTTCATGGAGTAATTGCATTTCGAGTTGTTTCAATATTTCAATATAAAAATTAAAATTACAACACTGAGATTGCTGATTTGATCCTGAAGTGGGTCGCGAACTGTGATGGCGCCACGTTATCTTTACCCCTCCTCTTACCAAACTGTCAAATCGAGGAACATTGTTTGTATACGAAATTTTTATCAGTTTTCAGCCTGAAGTACGATCCGAAAAGTTAAGACAAGTAATAAAATCAGGTTTGTACTCTTGCCTATTTTCACGATGAAACATATCAATGTTATTTTACGAAACCATTCGATCATCGTAGATGAATGAAAATGTTAGGAGCTCGATGTGACCGGCGCTGCTACCACCTTTCTGTCAATTTGTTCACGTCATTTTTGCATTTTTCTTCATAATACCCATTCATTTTTTAATTTTCGACACATGACGCGAAATGATTTTCTTTCCGTTTTTCACGAGATAAAGGCGCATTCATGAAAATACGTTAATCAAATGCTGTTTCATTTTGACCTACGTATAATTGGGTTCGCCTTATTTCTCTTAACCTAACTGGATAGTTAATCATTTACCTACTATTATCTACTAAAAAATTGGAATTTCCCTACGAATAAAACTCAATGTTAAAATTAAATCTGCATGATTAATTTATTGCGTAATAAATGGAACTTGACTTATAAAGTTCGTGCAATTTAAAATTATTACTTGTCTTGTTATAATTATTTTCTATCATAAATTTTTCATAACAAAATTTCATAACAAAAGACGCATATTTTTAAAGTGTATATTTCTTTATAATATAAATCTTCTGTAATAAAATTTTTGTACTTTAATGTGATGTTTATTAATAATAATGTCATGATATTGTATTTTTGAAATTTGTTAAATTATTTCAGAGAAATTATTAGGTGAAAATATTGTTTTTTCTAGTAAAGAAAACTAATGATAATTTTTGTTAATGAATTGAAGAATATAAATTAAACGCAAAGCCTGTCAAATTATATGTATAGAAATCTTTCAGCGATAAAATTTATTATTATAATTATTTTAGGATGAGTCGTACAATGGATGAAAAGGAAGAATTGGTTAAAAAATCTTTATTTAGTTTTGTAAGAAAAGAGGTACCCAGTGCCCAATTAAGGTAAAGAAAAAAAAAGAGAAAAGTAATGAATTTTCTTCATTTACAATTTAACAAATGCGTACATGTGCTATGTGTGTTTAATATGTTTTCCCAATTTCTTTTAGTTTGATAGATGACATTGTCCTGAGTTATGTAGTGAGTATGGTAGAAGAAAGTGCACTTGAGGAAGATCTGGATGTTGATGGACTATGTGAAATGGTTTCTGCTTGTCTTCCTGAGTTTTCTACCATTGAGAAAGAAGCAGTATCCAAATGGCTGTTGGATATTGAAAGTAAATTACGGCAAGAAAGTAAAGAGAATGAAAATTGTCAACCTCAAGATCCCTTGAGTCATATTAGTTTAACAGCTTTATTACCTCCTGGTACACAAAGAATGAGAGTTCACCATCTCTCAGAAACTAGCGATGCTGGAAGTGATTCTAGTGGAGAATATTTTTCGGAAGTAAATTTCTTTTACTTTCTAACTTTTATTTTACTTTCTATTACGATAATTATTATAAATATTTTACTTGTTAGGAATCATCTTGGCATCAAGTAGCACTTTTGCAAGAAATGTTCCCAGCTGCAAGTCCAGCAGAAGCCAGACATTGTTTGGCAGTTGCTGGCGGTGATATAGCAAAGGCGGCACAACTTGCGCTTCATAGACAAGAAGCAGGACAGAGTATCGTTAGTAACCTTACTTTTCTAACAGTAAGTATTTATTTTTTCATCTTTTAAAGAATTTTACTTTAACGTAAATTTTATTCTTTTGTATGATACCTGAATTTTAATCTAAAATCTTAGTTTGTACATCCACGCACGTGTTCACAGTAGCAAATCAATTTTAAATTAAACGAAAAAAAGAAAACCATGTAATTATCTTCTACAGCCAAACGGTCGTAACAAGGCTAGAGTGAATGACGAGGAATTGAAATCACGTATTATAGCGCGGTATAGTTATGTCGACAGGGATGACGATTCACGCGAGCATCGTCCAGTCGCACCGAAAACGGAACCAAAAAAATTAGTACGCTATTTAGACAACAAGATTGTGAGTGTGAAGGGAGAACGATACACTGAAGTAAGAAGGGGCGGCGAAGAGGAGGATGGCAATGAAGGTGGAAGGAAAAGAGGTCATTGCCGACCGTAACCAGCCCCTTTGCCTCCACCCCCCGATCCACCCCCTTGGAGGCATCTGATTTCAAATTAAAGCTTTCACTTAGATTCTCTTGTCTTGCTTATAAGAAATGCGGACAGGGTGTTGAATTTCTACATACTTGCAAGCATACTTTTTATTTTTTTTTTTTTTTTCAATTGTATTTGTCTTATTTACGGTGACTTTTATGGATTGTAGAATTTTTTTTAATCTTTTTGTGCGTGATATTACTCATATTGTGATTTTATGCAAGAGATTTGTTGCATTTTAACAAATCACATATATGCATGCCGTTCACATATGGCGTGCCGTTCGTGGTATGGAACGACGAAAATTTCTTCCTAACGGTACATTGCTAATATAAAGAATCATTATTATTATTATTATTATGTCGCAGTTTAAGTACCTGTTAACGTATAATCAACTTACGTTTGAAACTTTCTACACTCTATCAAGTGTAGAATGATGACAAAGTAAATTTATCATTTTTAGTTTAGAGAAGCTTTTTTATGTCAACGAACTTACAGGTTAATTAAAATGTAATTGCAGAAAGCAATTTTGTAATATTTTATTGTTTCTGACAGTTTTTTAGACTTTAAGATCAACGCTATAATTTAAGAATTTTATTTATGAACAAATGACCACTATAAGTTCGTTTATTAAACTTAAAATTCAATTTCTGCAATATAATGTCGATAATTTTGCATTTTCACACATGCATACACACCTTTACTATTAAAATAATATGCACATTTTATTTATTAAACATGTCGTGTGTCTCATGTTTTTCAATGAATATCCAACGATTGTTAAATTAACGATTATAATTAAGTCTATGACGTGCTGATATTTTTTCAAATAGATTAGAATTGTATTAGGTACCCAGAAAAATTCTTTCCAATTTTTGTTGATCATAATTTTAGAAATTGACAAATTTTTAGAAGTGGAAAAAATTATTGTTATTACTATTAACTATTTTATTGTGATAAGTCAGGATAGTGGATGAAAGATTATGTTCCAACCATCACATTTGTCGAATCTCTCATTAGCAGATTTTCATTTCTGAATTTGAATAACCATATGAGGAATAAGTAGTTTAATAATGAAAATAATCTGAAAGAGAAAGTATCAAGATTTTTCACGATAAAATAAAAAATTTTTATAAAAATGGCATTTTAATAAAATGTGAAGGTTCATATTTTGATAAATAAATTCATTTTAAAATAAGAATATGTTTCTGTAATTTTTCGTATGGAAAAACAGCAAGAACTTTTTTGGATACCTAATATATTTTATAATATTAATAGTAAGATTATAATAGTAAAATTAATTCAACTGATTGTTTATAAACTGAAATTGAGTGAAAAATGTCTCACTCTATCTTTCGCTTTCTGTTTGTCTTTTTCTCTCTTTCAGATGTGATGAAGAAGTACGTAAAAACGATAAAATAAGTGATATAATATCTTTGCAAAGAATTCGATTCTTTGCAATAGCATTAAAAATAAAATGATATATAACAAAAAAAACGTTTAGGAATTTTTATGTGCACATTTATTCGAAAAAAAAAATCGAAAAATTTCAAATAAATAATTATTCTAAGCATGCATAGTTATAATTATTGTCTATAAATATAATCGAAATTTACCAAAAGTTTAATATCATATTAATTGTAAAAAGAAAAACTATCGTGCAAGTAAATACTGTGTGCATACTGAATCTTTTGGTATCGCAAGAAAATTATCAATTTGTAGATTTCGGATAATGAATTGTAGTGTACGTATTAGAAATAAAAAAATAAACACACACACACACACATACACACGTGCAACACAAATATTATATACATATACATGTAATAGATATATAAGCGGGATGAAAAAAATGCTTACCGCGCCATATAATTTACCAGTATTACTATTGTTATTGCTATTATTGCAAACTTTAAAATGTAGACAGATATAATCATCTAACTTTTAAAATATTAATAAAGTCGAATAATGTACACTTCCAATAATATATATATTACAGAGCGAAGTTTAACAATAAATTCATAGGGACATCAAATTTTGACATTACATCATTATTGCTGATTACTGTCTGACACAGAAAAAGTGCAATAGATCAGAAATATAAATTTATATTTTCATATTTTAGTTGGCCCCATTGATGCACTATTAGTCATTGAATTTTAATTACTATTAATTTAAAAAATTTATTAATTCATTCTATTAAATGTGAGTCTTTTCTATTAAGGTATATGTTTATGAAATTTTCATTCTAATTATTTAATAATTTTAATGAAAGAAAAAAGAAAAGGAGATACATAAGATAAGTAGCACATTGAAATACATTTACAGTTAGGCCGGTCCTTGCCATAGACGATTTATGATACTACAGAAGAGTCATTGTTTCCAATAATTGTAACTACCCAATGATGAATATATTATATTAACTGCAAACTAAATGTACTCAACTGCCGATTAATCTCAGACATACTGATGTTGCCGTAAGATTTTCGAAAGTATATGTAATAGAATAAGTTAGCGATATATTTAAGAAAATCCTAAAAATAGAAAAAAAACATTAAAAAAAAGAAAGAAAGAAAAGTGAAAAAAAATAAATAAATAAAAAGAATAGGATAAGCAATTACCATAAAGTGGGGCACTTCAGTTTCATGTGAATTTTGCTATATTCCCTTCAATGTACCATATGAATTTTTAATTATCAATATTAGATGTAATTTGGTTATTAGATTACGTGTAATTTGATAATATGAATGTGTTACAAACATATATAAAAATTACGATTTATAACATATCTTTATATACAATTTTTTTTATTTATAAATAATCATTATTTAATTATTGATTGTTTATCATTATTATTCTGCAATCTTGTTTTAGAAGCATTTTATTGATATTTATTTAAAAAAAAACAGGATAATAAAAATTATTAGTTGCATTGTTACTCAAACAAAATATTCTTCATTGTTGCAAAATTAAAAGACAATAATGAAAAAAAAATCTTTAGAATGCCCTTTGCCTTGTCTATTCAAGCACATATATCAAATAACAAAAAGAGATGATTGTTTTTTTAATTGCTTTATTTACTTTTATAAATTATTTAGTTAAACAAAAATTTTATTATATGACTTAAAAAAAAAGAAAATATTTCTTTCTTGCTTTGGGATTTGTGATTAGAATTAGTTATATTCTGTGACGACATTGATATAGCTTGATATGAAGCTTTAAATAATGATTCAACAATCAAAAAAGAAAAAAATTCAATTAACAGACCTATTTGATTTTGTAATTTAAATTTATTCAAAGTTTCTGACAATATCAACATAGAATGCAGCAATAAGAATTTCCTTTTATGAACTTTTACGATGTTTTATTTATTAAAAAATGCTTATTATAATGTTTTCATAAATTTGCGATATAAGCAATTGATGATACTTCTTTAATAATGGATCATTATAGCGTAGAACGTAATTATTAGTTTTAGTATATAAAAAATATATAACTATTCTATATACTAAAATATTCCTAAAATTACAATATCATTATCATATTTGATAACCCCTTTTTATTTTTCTTTCACTAGCTTCTTTATTGTAATCGTGTAAAATCAATAATTTCCAGTAAGATGTTATCAAATACACAAATATCACAATTAATAGAATAATGATTCTATGTATAAACAAACAATTTTTTGTTGTAAAATTTATATTTTATTGATTCGACTTTCTGATGCATTTAAAAATAACTATGCTTCCTCTTGTAAATCGTATTGACTAAATCAATGAATATTGAAACATAGAAAATTACTTCTTAAGTATTTTACAAATATCCTTTTCAAATTTTTGCACGAAGAGAATGAAATTCTTTGAAATTAATAATTGTCCAACAAATCATTTGTAATTTATCTTGTTAAACTATACGAATAATATGTTCGTTATTAATATATATATATGTACGTATAATTACAATATTATAATATTAATAATTACGTGCTAAAGCTCGATTTAGAAACCAATTTAACTTATACTTTTTCCTTGTTCCTGCTAAGAGTCTGAGATTCAATAAATATAAATATAAATATAACTGTATAACAAAAGCACGCAAGTAGATTCATTCATAGTACATTCTCTGTATTCAATATCTTTATATTTTAATCTGCTATATTGATTGGTTATCTAAATTTCGTACAAGGTAATTAATAATCAACGTTCAAACATGTTAGAGCTTCATATGATACGACATATCATATTTTATTCGTAAAACAAAATACAGTGCTTTTTAAAATTGTAGCAAATAAATAAAATCGTTTATTAATATTGCATTACAATTATTCGTGTGAAATTAAATCAAGGTACGTATGTGGTTTGTGTGTAATACATACATAGTGGTGATTATAACTCTTCCATGACAATTATAATATGTATATATAAAGTTTCACTTTCCTTTAACTTTATCAATATCAGAGGCAAGCATGACTTTGATACCTGTAATGCGACGAATTGAAATCCGATATATATATATATATATATATAAATATAAAAAGCTACGTTTTTAAGGTTACGTGCGAAACCATATTTGAATATCGCTTAAATCCGTTTATATGTTGTTATTAATATTAATAAATATATTTCTCGAGTGAACTTTGTTTTGGAATACATGAAATTTCATGACTTTTGTTTTCATAATCTATGATAGTTGTTGACGAATAAAATTAAAAAATAATTGATTTAAAAATGCGGATTATTATTTTTAAAATTTTATGCATATTTTTATACAAAGTTTACTTGGACATACATGTTTTATAATTTATGAATTAGAAAATAGCTTATTATAATACTTCATAAATACTTCAATTTCTTCAAATTTCATTAATTTCAAAAATTATTGTACATATAAAAAAAAAAAAAGTCAGAAATTCTATGTGAAGTTCAAACGGTTTCTCTTTGTGGCTCATTAATTCCTAAGGTTTATCGATTATCATGGAAAGAAAAAAATGAATCAAACATAATCATATTGAAATGTGGATATCGCGAGGAATGAAAAAAAAAAAAAAAAAAAAGAAATGGGTAAGCTGGAAAAAAATTTACAGATCCCTATGAATTTGAGCGATGACAAATCGTTTCAATGTTTGAAGAATGAACGATAGAAAGATTATTATATCATGATTAAATTCATGTTTTTCGAAATGACAATTGAAAACGTATCTTCGTTTAGGTTTTTTATTTCTTCTTTTTTCGTGGTTTGTCTTGCGGTGCTGGTAGATTCTCTTGCTTTCGTTTGGATGCGGGTTTTGCCCCAATACTGCCGCCCTTCTTCCTTCTCTCTTGTCTCTCTCGCTCCTCCAACTCTTGATTTTCACGTTCAATCAGCGTGATCAACGTATTGCATCGTCGTTGAAGTTCCAAAGCTGTACGAGACTTCACGAACCAGTCAAAACGAAATTGTGGTGCCGATCTGACGGTAGCACGAAGCTCCTCGTATACATTTTCCTTGTCAAAGCCAAGTTTATGCAACATACACACAAGGAATCGATCTTCCTCTTCCGTGTAATTTTTACCCTTGTTCGTTCCGTATGCTATCCTCAACTGATGAAAAGGAGCACGATACCTCGCCATTTTTGCATCCAAGGCTTTTTTAATTCCTGCACGTCTCTGTATCTTTGCTTCTCCTCGTTCGATTTGAGCCATTACCCTGTCTATGTCTTGTAATTCATGGCATCGTTCCCAGAAAACAGCCGAGTACTCCATCACTTCTTCAGGAGTTTTTCCCTCAACTTCCTTGGCTATATTTTCAATATCATCTCGGCCATATTTTTCATTAGCTTTTATGAATTGATTAAAATCTCTTTTCGTCCAATTCGTGAATCCTTGAGTAAGCAGTTTCTCTTTTTCTGCAACCTCTTCGTCGGTCAATGGTTGAGCTTCATCTATTTTACGTTGTTCTTCCTTTTGAATTCTAGCGGCGTCTGATCCAAGTTCTGGATTTTTTGGAACTTTGTAACCTACTGTTTGTCGGAAATAGTATATCTCTTGGTCAAGTAATTCGAATAATCGTGGTGGGAAGAACTGAAAGTCTTGAACTATCGGTTGTTTAGGAGGTCTAGGTGCTTTTGGAGCTTTTGGCTCTGATACTCTAAGAGCTTCTCTGAAGTAAGCATCGACAGCGTAATTGGCTTTGCGCTCACGTTTTGGTGGCTCTATCCAGTTTCCTATTCCAAGAATTTTCTGCTTTTCGCGGTAATCCTCACCTTCGAATTGATAAACGGAATCCGTGGGTGCGTCTACAGTAAAATTCCGCAGAGAAGATTCACCTAAACTTTCTAATTTTTGTTTCATCTCTTCAGTTTTGGCTTCACCTTTCTGAAGAATAGTATCTATATCCTCGTCCGTAATGGCGCTATCTTTCGACGCAAATACCTCATTTGCACCATGCCTGATCATATTCAACATTTCGTCTTTGTTCAATGCAGTTTGTTTTGCGTCCACTAATCGCCCCTGTTGTATAACTAATTTATCTAAGCGCAATTTAACTTCAGCACGTTCTACGATTTTTTCCTCTACGGTGTTCTCCGTGATAAACCTGAATACACGAACTTGTTTTTGTTGACCTATACGATGGGCTCGGTCCATCGCCTGCAAATCCATTTGCGGATTCCAATCAGAATCATAAATAATGACTACGTCTGCCGTTGCTAAATTAATACCTAAGCCACCAGCACGAGTTGACAACATGAAAATAAATTTTTCGCTTCCCGGTGCATTGTATTCATTGATCTGACGCTGTCTATCTTCGTGCGCAGTGTTTCCATCTAAACGACAATATTGAAAACCTCTCCAATGGCAATAATCTTCTAAAATATCCAACATCCTGGTCATTTGACTAAATATAAGGACACGTGATTCCTGTTGCTGTAATTTTGGTAATAATTTGTCTAAGATTACCATTTTTCCACAATTATAAACAAGATGTTCATCGGTTGTGTAAGGTGGTCCAGGTTCTGCGCCGTCAAACAAATATGGATGATTACAACATTTGCGCAGTTGCATCAAAATATTTTGCAATCTCATTTTTTCAATTTTGCCAGCACCATTAACTATATCTATATCTTTCATAAGTACCTTGGTATACCATTCTCTTTGCATTTTACTGAGTCCAATGTACACCTTGATTTCTTTTTTAGGCTTTAGTCCTTTTTCTACTTCGGATTTCAAACGCCTCAAAAGGAATGGTCTAAGAACAGCATGTAATCTTTCAACTAATGAATTATCACCTAGGAAACTATTAGTATTAAACCAAGAGTCAAAATCATCTGAACTATTAAATACATCTGGTAATAAAAAGTTGAGCAAGGACCACAGTTCATGAAGATTATTCTGTAATGGTGTTCCTGTCAACAAGAGACGATTAGCCGTTTTAAACTCTCTCAAAATCTCGGATAGCTTAGACTTTTCGTTCTTTATTCTATGAGCCTCGTCAATTACCATGTAGCGCCAATTAAACTTCTTAAATACAGATTTTTCCTTTATAACCATCTCGTAAGATGTTACGCAGACATCCCATTCGCCAGGCATCATAACCTCTCTGATGAAAGTATTTCTAGTCTCTGCATCTCCTATAAGGCAAACTGCCCTCAAAGTTGGACACCATTTTTTGAACTCGTTCATCCAGTTAGCCAATGTAGACTTGGGAACGATGACTATATGTGGACCAGGAATGTTTCTGAAGTGTTTCATATATCCCAACAATGAAATAGTCTGCAGTGTCTTACCAAGACCCATCTCATCAGCCAGGATACCGTTAATACCGTGCTCATATAACGATATCATCCAATTTAAACCTCGTATTTGATAATCTCTTAACTCACCAGACTTGATGTAATGTGGAGAAGATTCGAAACGAGTAGTTGGTGCGACACTGGCATTACTTTCAGCCAACAATTCCTCATCTTCTTCTTGTTCTGTCTTACGATGCCTGTGGTCACCAGAATCGGTTTTTACTTGATTTTCTATAGGCTGCTTCCTAGGCCTACCAGCTTTAATTTTTAAGGGACTTCCAGCTTTATCTTTCTGGTTATTTGTCATGAAGTGTGAAAATATTTCAGTCTGTTTTAGTAAATAATCGAATCGTTTACTACGATCAGTCTCGAGTTTTGTTTCAAAATCACCACCTCGAGACGACGTGGTCTCAGCCGAAGATCCATTCGAATTGTCTCCCGTATCCCCTGTATCTGCGTTTTCATCTGGCTTTGACATTTTGGATTTTTCCTCAAACGTACCTTTTTGTATATATAAGTTGATTTCGATTAATTTAACAAGTATGCAAATACGTGCCTGATTTAACTACGATTATTTATATTGTTAGAGCCGGTCTTTACTGTGACGTACACGAACGCATAACATCAATCGCCGCCATATTGAATTGCATTGTCCCTCCAAAATCATGAAAATGACGCCATCTGTAAGTATCCATCTACAAACAATAAGTCACGTTATTCGAGGGAATATTTGAATTTATTTTCAAGGAATTATTCTTGCGATTGATTTTGTTACTAGATAAAAAATATTATTTCAAAGTATTCGAAATACTATCTTTTACATTATCTTTAAAAAAGTAATAATTAATACATTCGTAGTTAATAATTTTATAAAAATTCTTAAATAAAAAATTGTAGTTTGTTTCTTAATTGAGACAATGATAATTATTGAGTAAAAAGATACGATAATTTATGTTATTGAAGATGGATTTTCTGATCAAATATTTTTTATTAACGATTTTTTTTCTATTAGTATCATTATTAGTATTATTAATATTATTACTATATAGTATTATTCTATTTATTAATCAACAAAATATATGACTATTGATTGTTTATTTAAATGTGTCCGAATGGACTCAACATTTGCCAAGCGAAAGTTAATTATTATTAATTATTTTTACATTTTGTATTTTTGTTAATTATGTTATTTTGTTTTTTGTTAATTATTACTAATTATTTTTACATTTTACTTATACGCATGTATTGAGATCATATTAGTACAGATAAGGTACATATATTCATGTGCCCTTGGTCTGTGGTATTAGTCTATTATTCAATTTATTGAACTTCTTTACCGATCGGCTTTTCATAACACATAAGTACAGTCACAGTATATACATACATAGATAGACCTTGCATCTTATGAACATAAATAAAATATAAAATAGATTTGGCATCTTATAGAACTTCATGTTATATGTTTTGAAATACCGACATGGAAAGAAATTACTAGATTTTTAACGCACTCTATGTTTGAAGCACGATGACTCGGAAAGCTACATCGAGTTAAACGATTAAAATTGATCAAGTAATAAATATGCCAAAGAATGTTGGCAATTGAATATAACAAATGACATAAATTTATTAATTAAATTATTTATTAATTAAAAAATAACGCTTTCAGTTTCTACTGCAGCGTAATTAAAATATTATTTGAGATTTTTTTCATAAACTTTTGTTTAAATATTAAGAATGCTTTTTAATATTGATATTATAATAATAAAAATATTATATTTCAATTAATTTTTATATTTAATTATTTTTAAATAGGTATAAATAATTAAATATATAATAAACTCCGAATTTCCATCAACTGTTGTTCCAAATCATTATATTCTTTTATTGACGAAGCGTCGATACAATAGATAATTACAGATACTCCATATATTTCGATTTTAATTCCTATCACTAGTAACGCTGCTGTGTAAAACTACAGACGAGGTAGGTGTCTACAATCGGTACAGTAGGATATGACATGAAAATGGTAATGCGATCTTAGGACATGCGACAGAAAAATGCATTGCATGTAGGTCTATTTATGTATGTATACATATACCTCGCCTATGATTGAATACAATTGAGGATAAAGAACACTATTCTTAATAATACCAGAAATTGATCACTTTTCATTGATGTTGTTTCCTAGACGACGAAACTCCGCGAAATGGCAACAAACGATATACTTGACTGCGATATTCAAGTTAATCGTAGTTTCACTTCATATCATTCCAATATACTCTCTTAAAGTATTCCACTATTTTCTTCTTCGAAAGTTTCGTTCTTAACACACGCGTAATTTATTGAAGCTTGAAAATTTGAGAAATATGGCCGTTGCAAAACAATCAGTTTCAGATCGTGAAGTTATCGTGCCACCGAGTTTGCCGTTAATTTTAAAGGAATTTTGTAAGGCGGCTATTCGAACGCAACCGTACGATCTACTTCGATGGTCCACTTCGTATTTTCAAGCGTTAGCCGATGGAGAAGAACCACCGACGAAGTTAAGATTGGAGTATCCACCACCGAACACCGCTTCCGGTTTGACTCTCGGTTTCTTAAGAATTTTACTTCGACAATTCGGAGGTATTAAATAATTAATAATAATTATATTAAGAGTTATATGAATTTTTTTTTTATTAATAGTTAGTTTTATGTTTAGTATCTAAACATAAGATATTGATTCGTTTTAATCCGTGTCCTATATTATATATATTAATTATTAATATATAATTACTGATATTTAGTATGTATGTATTCCTCTATCAAAGGATGTAAAAAGGTAAATACTCGGGGTCAAATAATCGAACATTTGAAGAATAGTTGTATCATCGAAATAAAATATCTGTTTGAGTGTTTTATTGTTTAAAATATATGTAACAAATTAAGATTACATTCGTCTTTGAATATATATCTTTTGACATATTTATTCAATATATTGTAATATGTTATCCACTTTGAACCTCTAATAAATAAATCAATTATTTTATTATTGATTATCAAATTATCTGTACGATACTTTAGAACGAATTGAACAACTGTAATTACTAATTACTAACAGATATTCTATTTTAATGTTTGGATATTCGAAAAATAGATGTTTAAATAAGAGTGGCTCTACTGCATCTTCCTTTTGCTGAAACTGAAAGATAATCTTTTTCCAAATAGATTATAATAAATCTTTATCTGTGGAAACGATTCTAAGGCGATGGGATTGTTTGTGCTTGGATCGTCGGGATCTAAATTTAATTTTGATGATCGGGAAATTTCGACGAAAATGCCAAGTGAAAAAATTCCTAGCCATTGCTGTTGGACTTTTAGGTTCCAGCCTTTGTGAAACAATGATTATGATTTGTGAGTTGTTCACTCATGAACCTGAAGGTGGATCTGCTATGGTACCAGTCACATTCTTCCTGGAGATATATGGGTATAATATATAGTATATTCAAATGTAAAAAAATCTGATTTAATATTAGATAATAATAGATAACCTGATTTAATATTAGCTAATAATAGATAACCTGATTGATATTATCAATTCTGATAATATTAAAAAAACCTGATTTAAAGAGAATAGACTGTACATATGTAAGATGTTAAAGAAAATGATAAATATAAATAAGGATGTGATTTTCATAAGAATTTCATAGAAATTCCCATATAAATTACATACTTGTTTATACATGCTATACGTTTTTAGATCTTAAAATCTATAGTATTTTTAGTATCAAAATAATGCAGAAAGTTCTATAATGTTTGAGGATTGTTTAATATTTTATTGAACATTAATTAATATATTTTTTCAGATATCTAGCCGGACTTTGTTGTGACGGAAGTGAAAGAAATTCTAGCGATGAGGATCCAACAGAATTTATTATGTGCGATTCTGAATATTCGGGACATCAGGAATTAAATCCAGAACAATTTTTTATAGATCGTTCAGTTACGAGTCAAGATACGAGTCAAGACACGGAAGCTGACATTAATTTAGATTTAGAATTAGTATCAAGAAAGGATACAAATTCTTCGAAACGTAAATCATATTTTTACCGATTATTCGTTCTGCATATTTTTTTCACATGATTTAGAGAAATATTTTTTGAATCAGCTGATACGACGCCGCAATCAAGCGAGAGTTACGTTGGTCAAAAGAAAATGATTGAAGATGAGGGGAAGCAAAATTTTTCTAACAAAGAAACTTCAAAAATGAAATCTAACGAGATTTCCATTATCGATGTCGAATCAAACAAAAGGTCGAGATCTATCGACGAACAAAATTTGAAAGGCGAAAATACATCTGCAAAAAGTAGAAGTAGTAGTACCTCAGGAGAAAGTTTTAGTGAGAAACAGAACATGCAAAGTACGAAAGATAGAGTTGAAAGATGCAGGAAAAGGAAGACTATAGATCCAAAATTACTCAAGTATTATCCGAATGTTCCTGGTAAGACAGTAGAGAAGTTTTAATTATATTATAAATCGAAATGTAAAATTGTTGAAGCGTATTTATGTTATGTTTGCGATTATTTATAAACTTGAAACTTTTTGTAAAATTATTTGGAATTTTTATGTTTCGATTTTTTTTTTTTTATTAAATAATTCTTTATGTGATCGTTACAATATTAATTTCGATAAAATATCTATTATAATTCGATAATAGGTATTGGACCTCGTCTATCAGCTGAAGAGGTAGCTAGTGTTGCAATATGGTTGAGTGAATGCGCAAGAGTACAGGAAGGTATGGTTGGCCCGCGAAATCTTCGACATATGAATTGTCCTCCTTTAGATAGACAAGAGATATCAGGGTCTTGACAAAACGCCATATAAACTTCATACATACGTAATGCAATATTTAATTTATAAAAATTTATTAAACATACAATACAGTAGCAAATACGAATAATTACAAAAATTAAAAAATAGCATTACTTAAAAAGTTTTAGACGTCTTTTTTTTGTGTCTTAATTTTAAAATTTTATGTGTTCATTTTTTATCAATTAATATTAAATGTAAGAAAAATAGTTACAAGTAAAAATAGAATAGAAGTAAGAAAAATAGTTACAAGTAGTAAAATAAACAAACAGAAAATTACATAACCAATAAATTATAGCAATATTTATTCACACTTGTTTCACATTATTTTACAAAATATAATTTTACTTTGTACAATTGTAAAATTAAACACTGATAGTATAAAAATCATTTATATAATTTTACACACACATGCATTCACATTATATAGGTTACACATATATTAAAATATGCGACTGTTTATTTAGAGTTTTTAAATTTCAGCATCTAAATAAACATTAATATGTTTCATAATTTATAAAATACCATTAAATACTTTTTTTTTAGATAAATATTCATGTTTATGTATATAAATATTTATATACATGGTTTCAAAATATAAAATAAATATAAAATTAGAAATTAAAAAGATATTCAATGATATTCAATGATATCTTTTATTCATTATAATGATAATATGCTTAATATTTCAATAGTAAGTACAAATTTGGTACATTTTACGTTTGAACAATTGTCAACTGGATGATTTTCTAGTAGAAAGATGTATTGTGTATTAGAAATATGTATTAAAATATTATAAATTAATAACACCTCAAAATTGTTATATATTTTTAAAATCTTATATGTATAATTTTTCAAATATTAATATCATTACGTTATTATACACTTATCTTAGAGAAAAATTTATCAGATCTACCTTTTCATCTTATTGAGAGAGAAAGAGAGAGAGAGAGAGAGAGAGAGAGAGAGAGAGAGAGAGAGAGAGAGAGAGAGAGAGAGAGAGAGAAACAATTAGTACTTTTTCGATATCACAGGAACGTTTTACTTAATTTTAACACGATACTAAATATTTGTTCATATCTTATTATATTTTATAAAGTATATTCGTTTTAGTAGCGAATATTACTTTTTAAAAAAATTTTTTAAATGAATATAGAGATTCATATTTTGTTTCTAAATATCAATTCTAAATTGTGGATGGACTTGCAGATGTAAAATATGCAACAAAATATACGCATTGCCTGCTAAAATAGTATAAATTTGTAAGAGAATTATCTTTACAAATATACACGTGTTTTATCTTTCATAAAACATTTAGAAAAGATTGCCCTGTTTCAATATAT
Source organism: Frieseomelitta varia (assembly GCF_011392965.1). Lineage (NCBI taxonomy): Eukaryota > Metazoa > Arthropoda > Insecta > Hymenoptera > Apidae > Frieseomelitta > Frieseomelitta varia. The sequence goes on from NW_025110744.1 coordinate 40,976, forward strand.
ATCATTCTATTTTTGTTATTCGTATCTCAAATTTACACAAGTAAAGTGGGTAGCGTACGTATTCTAAATAATCGTCGTACTTGATGATAAAATAAATGATAAAAAGTTGTAACAAGTAATAAAAAAATAAGACATAACAACAAATTTCTGGTTCTTGTTCGATTAGTTCTCCACTCAAGGAGTTTATGTCGATCAGTGAAAAGATTTCGATATTGCATAGGCAATTCAAAAGTACTGCGCAATGGATAGAGCGAGCGATAAAAATCATTTAATAATGCCCGAACTATTTCGTTTTCCGAATGTCGAAGAGGATCCATATCATCATTTAAACAAATAAATTTTCTAAAATTTAATAAAATTATTCTATTTTGTCTGTTTTTAATTCTTAATAATGTAAGAATGAGACTTACTTTGGATCTCTGCGTATCTCGTCTAAAAGTTGTACTGTTAGAGACACGTTGCTCGTTAACATTTCGAATATTTCATTTTTTCCAGCTTTAATTATTTCGTGTGGATAGTGTTTCTCTTCACCGAATTTGCCTTCAACTTTTCGTGAAATAGATTCGCATTTTGCTACTAATTCTTTAGTTACTGTTGGCTGTAAAAATATAAATTATTAATATAAATAAAATATTTACTTATTACAATTAAATATCAATTAAAATATTAGAACTGACAATCAATTATTTACTAATATCGACGAGAAAATACTTACAAGAGATGAATCCAAATATCTTTCTCCAGATGGTGGATGTAATATTTGATTAACTTTTATATGATTTGAACAATTCGTTATTGCATTCTCAAATTCAACGACTAGATTATAATCAAGAGGAAGTGGATAAAGTCTAGATAGAAGAGTCCTAATTTCTCTGTCTGACCAAGTGCTGAAAATAACAAATCACGAAACCACACAGAATTACTATTTCAATTAATACTTCTGTTATTGACTTTCTCTTTCTATTATTATTTTATACTAGTATAACTACCCTGATTTATCCGTGTCAAATGTATCAAATATTTTTTCAATGGGTATTTTCCGTTTTTCACTCATTAGAAAGTAAAAATAAGAGAAAGCATATTGCATATCCTCAGAGTTTCTAACTTTATGGCTGGATGTTTTTCTGAATTCATGTTCAAATTTTTGTTGCATATCAGCAACGATCCATTTATCTATTAAATGAGGCATATGAGCAGGTACTCTCCTACGTTCGAAACCATATGCTATATTATATATTCTGTTCACATATAATAAAGATTCAGCGTATGTATCAAGTTGTCTTGTTCTAAGTTTCCATTGATCAGAATGGGTTGATTTATGATTAACATTTATAGTACTACTAACTTGAGATAAATTCATAACATCATCGTTTAAATAACGTTTCAGTTGTAGACGTCTTTCAGTAATGTTCAACGTTTGATATCTTATCTTACTCATCACTTTTGACAGCATCGATTTCTGAGGAGATACAGTTCGATTATTTTCATTCAGTTGTTTATTAAAATATCTTTCAATGGAACTCATGTAATTATTTTTGAAATTGTGAGATTTATTTACATGTAGCTTTGAGTTTGTGATCACACTTGGTGACGTTTGTTGAATAAATGATTCTGTATCGTTCCATATAGTACTTATACTTTTGTTCCTCAATATATTTAAAAATTTTAATCCATAGTTAGTATCTTCTAAAGGATTTTGTAGGAGTTTGTGTGGATAGTCTCCTTCTTCCTCGAGAGCTTCACTATCAGTAGGAACTGGTGTGCTATCACAATCTCCTCCTGCAATACAAAGTAAAGATACAAGTTTAAGTGTAGATGTTATATATATAATTATATATATATAATCATCAGCTTATTAAATTTTTTATTAGTTGTTATTTGAAAACAAATATAAACAATGAGTGCTACCATCAAATTCACATAATGTTGTATTACAAGCAGGATCACATGACCCATCACCCACCCAGGCCCAAGGGCAAACATCTGAACAATCAGGAACCCACCATGCAAGATATACTTTTTGACCACTTGCTTGTGTAATAAAATCTTCTGGCCATACTTCTGCTCCTAACATTACATCATCATTAAAATATAAAAATTTATCTGAGATACCAGGAATTCTGCAAAAACAAAAAATTGATGGATTATAAATAACTATTAATTGTTATATATATTATTGAGTTGGATGTTACCTATGAATATGACTTTCAATAGCTGGACTAGAAAATGTTGGAAGATCACTTTTATTTAAAAATATATCTTCATGAGTAATAAGTGTAACTTTAGGATTATCCATATCTAACCAACTTGGTATTTGACCATTTGTAACAATATATACATGTCTCACCCAAGGTGCATACATTTCCAACGAACGTAATGAATACCTTAATTCATCTTTGTCACTAAATCTGGAAGTAGCTGTGTTAACATCCATAACAGAAACGTGCTCTTTAAGATTTTTTACGAAGACTGGATCTGAGCCATTGACCCATGTATATACAACATCTATTGGAACATGTTGGCACAGTTTTTTTTGGAAAGAAATACCTAATATATTATCATTGAAAGAATGGAACACTGCTTCATACTTCTCTTTACTCCAAGTTATCCACATCTGTAACGTTAGTGTTTAATTAGAGTTTCAAAATTTGAATTTCAAATTTAGAAAATTTAAAATTTAACAATTCAAAAGTTGCACTAAAATTTGAAATGGGCAATAGAATTTTAGTAATAAAATAATATAATTTTAACAATCAATAAAGTAAATTTCATACAAAAATAATGGAGTAAATAATAATACTAACCTCACCAAAATGAACAATACCGATAAATATGCAAGTAAACGCTGTTAATATCACCAGTAGCGAATATTTATATGAAAGTAAGTCGTAACACCGACGCTGTAATAATTTCCATGTACTCATTATATTGATAAAGATTCTACATGCGATTAACATTGCTAAAATTACTATATGAATTCACATAACACTGTTTACATCTCCGGCTAATTTCAATCGGTAAAAACTTACTGATATTGGTATTAAAGCAATATAACCATAAACAAAATAAAGTATAGATCTAACATTTAACATATAATGTATTTTGTTCATTAGTTTAAAAATTATAAAGTTTATAAAAATTATTAGAATAAATAAAGATTTTTTGAAGAAGTTTTAATTTGAAACGGACTTATTTTAAAATTATTTATTTTCTATCGCTGTTTATTATTCAATAAATTGGAATTTTAGTTATTGTTGAAATAACGTTTGGTAGGGAACGGGAAAAATTAGTGAAATTCAAAATTAGATCATTTTTATCACTATACGGAAAAATATTTATATTTTGTGAATAGATTTAATATACAAAATACTACTTATAAAAATTATTACTTTCCTCTACATAATTATAACTATTTTATTGTTTCGCATTATATACAAGCATATCATAATCATAATAGAGTTAATGTACAAATTAGTATGTAATTGAGCATTTTAGCACACATGAATGTATGTGTCCTCACTAAATTGGAAGATCTTTGAATATATATGTATATATATTTAAAAATGGTGCACAAACATTTACTTGGGAATACTTTTGTAGAATAAAGAAATTATTATTATGGAGAAAATAAATAATACTATGAACTATTAGATTATTATCAAAGATTGATAAGATTTAATAATAATATGATAGTTCATAACATTACTTTACATAAAATTACGATGTATATTATGTATGTATCTTTGATTTATGTATTTTCGTTGTATAAGAGTATATATTTGTAAATGTAGAAAAATATACTTGTATACCATCATATATTATATTGATTAAAACTGAGTAGCCTGTATATTATATATAAATAATTATATATAGTAATTATATATAAATGTATATAATTATATAAATATAATTACGATATATTATATATAATATATAATATACTGGGTATTCAATTTTAATCTATAAACGAAAATATTTTCTAAACTACTTTATTTAAAAAAATGTTTCAGACAAATCTTGCTATGTTTCAAAAAAGAAGTAATTTGATGAAATCGGGTTGTTTGTAGCTACAGATGTTTCGTAGGTTTCAAGGTCAACTTAATTTTTTTAAATGGAACTATATTTTTTTGTACACTTTTTTATTTTCTATAAAAATGTATTCCTACTTATATCGACAAATTATTAGTTTAGAAGAGATATTTTAATTTTAATTTCATAAAATCTATGCATTATTCAAACCTTCATCTGAAACATTTTTTAATATTTTTAATATTTACAGAAATAATCAAGTTTTACTTAAATTAAAAACAAATAAGTAGCCAGTATGTAATACGCAATATTATTGCCAAAATAACCATTGTACTTGATGCCATAGTTATCTGATGTATCCAGTACAACCTGAAACAAACGAAAATATTAGTTGAATACATATATGGGAGTATTTATCCCCAGAGTCCTACTTAAGTTGAACATATAAATTATTTTCTACTTACTATTGAAAGTAAAGAAGAAATGTGTCAGGTGTATGTATGATTTTAGAATGTGTATTTAATGTCAACAACAAAAATTTAAAAGATTTAAAAGATTTGTTTCAAGGTTACTGCCAATGTCATTTCAAGATCATCCTTAATCTTTTACATATTAACATCTGTTTTTTTTCTTATAATGGAATACCTGTTTTTTTTTATTTTGGACAGTAATCTTAAATTCAATAACCACTTATTTATTCATATAGCATCCTGATCTTAAAATGATCTTTACTAATAAAAATTTTTTTTTTTTCATGACTATAATTAATTAATATTCATATTTTGTTGGAAAATGATCAATATTTAAATTGTTAATATTTGCTTTGTTTCTATTGAAATCTGTTGGAGTATGATGTTTTCCATTTATAAAACAGTATAATTCAAATATTATACAGAGAATTTTTAAGTGATCATGAAAGTTTAATTGTTTGAAAATTTAACAGCTGAGAAAATTAAAAATTTAATAAGTTCTGTAATAGTTTAATAATGACAAAATTATTTGTTTAGAATGATGGGAAAATATGTTATTTAATATGTTACTATCATAATGTGATTTTGCATTCTTGGTTGTCGATGGAAATTTATAGCATAATAAAAAAATTAAAATGCAAAATTAAGCTTAATCTTAATTTTCATGAGTTACATCTTAATCTTTCTCTTGAAAAGTGATATTGGCTTTTATATTCACATGATTTACCATATGTACACACAAAGTCTGTGTGCAATTTGAAATTGTAACTTTGTAAGTATATGTAATAGAAAGAATCTGTAAAAGAGAATTAGAAAGCTTAATGTATCTAGTTTTTTTTTGTCTTTATGGAATGACCATGGCTTCACCAAATGAAAAAGTAAATTGTGTTCTTTGGTTGGCTGAACTAAAATCTGCTGTTATCCAAAGAAAGTTTAGAATCCAGTACAAGAAAGAAGCACTATACAGGAATTCCATATCTAATTGGATGAAAAAATTTAAAGAAACAGGTTCTGTTAATAATAAGTCACAATCTGGCACGACATGTGTGAAGAAAGTGAAGAAAGTGTACAGATTTTGTGGAGCAAGATTTCATATGAAAGTATACAAAATTCAAGTGTATCAACTGTTGTTATAAGGGAATTATCATGGATGACTAACTTTTTGTCATCAATTTGGAAATCTTAGCAATGATGATGCATTTTTCAGTAATTTAATGTAACAGGCATAATTTGAGGAACTGAAAATCCACACGAGTCTGTTGAACATGGAAGAGATTCTTCCAAAGTTAATGTGTGGTGTACTTTGGGAAAAAATCGAGTCATAGAGGAGCCATTCTTTTTTGAAGGGCATGTTGTTAACGGTGATAGGTATTTAGAAATGCTGCAAAGTTACTTTATTCCTCAACTTGAACAATTAGGGCTGATAGAGCCCTGGATAGAGGGCTGATACAGTGTTTCAACAAGAAGATGATGCTTCTTGTCACTTTGTTTTTGCATGTTAGACAGTTTTTATATGATCTAACAGATGGTTTGCCAGATTTGACTCTATTGGATTTCTTTTTATGGGAACATGTGAAAACTAATGTTTATTCAACTAAATTTTGATCTCTAGTAGACTTACGAGCTAGGATAACTGATGTGATTGCTGGTATTACCGAAAATCAGCTTGAAAACATTAGTAATGATTAACAAGAACTATAGAAAATATAAATGTTTCTTTTTTTTAAAATTCTTTCTATCACATATACTTACAAAGTTACAACAGTTTTAAGCACACAGACTTTATGGACACTCTGTACATTTTGTACTCATTGTTAGATAGAAAGTAATGTGTATTAAAGATGAAAAAAACAAGAAATTGTTCTCTATATGATAATATGATAATTTCTCAATCTAAATAGATTGAATAACTATATGACCTGCATCAAGGAGAACACACTTTGATGTTACTAGTTTCTCAGCAATTTTTCAGATATTTTTACCGTTACAAAATGAACACATTTATCAGTTTATTTTTTCTTATTTTTAATAATAGTAAGAATAATTTAGATGTTTGATTTAAATGTGATACTTTGTATACTAGTTATACATATATATATATATATATATATTTTTTTTTTCTTTTATATAAGATATTTCTATACGTACAGCGATAATCGTTGTCGCACCACATTCATAGATTTACAGTCTTCTTTCAAAATAAATTTCTTAATTCCCATCATGTAATTTGTAGCATACTTTTTCCAATCCATATCTTTTAAATCTAATTTCACGATGTCGTTATCTTTCAGTGTCTTTACTTTCTTCATCATGTCCGTAATATTGTTTCTGTGGAATGTCCACTCGTGCGTACTGAAGTACGCTGTCGCTGCAACTAGCTGATTAAAATATTTGATAATTTTCATCATCCTAAAATGCCATTTTTTAATATTATTATTATGAATAAAGACAGAGATTATTATAAATATGCATCTAGTTCTTGTCCAATAAATAATAGAATACTCACATTGGTTTACTACCTAGTAGTTTTAAAAAGATATCTGTGACAAACGCTGGTAAAATGTGTAGAAGCATATTCAAAACGTTATAAACAAATTTATTAGCTACTACTTTACAACACGGATACCATAACACATCGTTCAGCGGCGTTTCAATGCTACATTGTACGATTATATCTTTCATCTGACCCCATCTTGAAAAATGAAACATTTCGAAAGTTAATTAAATTGTATTTAAAATAGAAAATACTATTATTAGAGAATTATTACGTAATTATAGTTTCTATTTACCTAATGCAAGCACAAAAGTGAATGTGAGCACTAAATATCTAATGTAAGTGCAACAACTGATTCTTTTGAGGATTATATTTCTACGATTAATATATTAATCCTATAAATCCTTATACTCAGAGAAAAAATATAACTTTAGTACATGATGTCAAAATTTTTGTTTTGTATATAGTCTCTTGTATTTCAATTGCAGTGATATAAAAATAAATTAAAGCTTTGTGATAATTGAATCTTGAATAATTGAGTTACATTGGTTGAAAAAAAATTTCGTAATAAATATTACCTGAAGGGATATGCGTTACTTGTGCAGTTATATACTTTAACTTTATTATCATGCTGCAGTGTTATATGCCACGCTGCACATATTATTATGTCGACTACAAAATCAACAGGCACTACGTCCAATTTTGCGTCTTTCTTTCCTACTATCGCTTTTGCAGTACCTTTCCCAATTTGTAGAAAGATGCCTGTAATTAATATAATTAACTTAGAAATTATTCAAACTATTCTCGATTATCGGAAATATTTTAATGATAAAGAGATGTAAGAAGAATAATCGTGATTGTTTATTTAATCTTCTTGCATCAGCAGAGGTAAGAGTAATAGTAATAATTATCAAGATCTCCTTATTGACAATTACGAAAAATTAGTGATTCTAATCTTCATGGGATCACGACTATTAAACGAATTTTCATATTATTTGTGTCAGGATAGTTTTATATATATTTACTAAGTTATACATTCCTTATAAATTTTTTGTGACTTTCCGTTCAGGCGTGTACGCCTCATGTTATTAAGAAAAAGATAAAAAGTTTAAGACGTATTATAAAGTAAATTTTATTTTAACGACTTAACTTAACAAACACAAACACAGTTGTATGTTCCTACGTAATACATAGAATCTCACAAAATTAAAGTGACTTTGTGATAAAAAATTGTACAGCATCCTGCTTAAAATTGCAAAGAGTGAAGCCTTTGCTTGCCAATCCATCATTCAGATTTCTGAATCGTGTAATGAGTGGGACAGTGAACATATCTTTTCTTTTTAAAATTTTTACAAATTCAAACATTAACGATCTTTTTTTCAAGAATAAATCCACCATATGTTTGAAGTTTGAAGTTTCTCTTTTACAATAACTTTTTTAAAAAGTTAATGCGTGTACAGTGGATTTAATCTTGAAAAAGTTAAACTTGTTAATGTCCGTAAAGACGTGTGAAATTTGTAAAAATTTCAGAGAGAAAAAATATATTCACTTTCCTAGCCATTACAATATAACGGTTACATGATGTAGAAATCTGAAAAATGTATTCTGAAAATAGAGGTTTACAACAAGTTCAAGTAGAATGCATTTTATCACAAAGTTATAGGAACCCAATTTTTCGATTACAATTTAGTCCTTTCATTTTGTGGAAGCAGGGTGTTTTTTTTTTTTTTTTATTGATGATGAATCCACCAGCATTTGCCTGATATTTTCAAAGGTCTTCATTTCACAGAAAAAATACAGTTTTGTATACAGAAAAAGTATAGTTTTGTAGTAGAAAGTTCACTAGGACGGAACGTATACAGTTTTATTTTAATTTTTAAATACTGATAAATAATTCTTTTTTTTTAAAAAGTTAGGAAACTTTTTCCTTAATATAATATTTAATATGAATGATTTGCATAATTCATTGACTATAATTGCTTGATATGGTATGGTGAAATGTAAGAAGCGTTGAATAATTGTTACTGTAAAATATATTAATTTATATCTAAGAAATAAAAAAAGTAATAATGGATAAAATATAATAGTTATGTATAAAAAATACTTGTCAGTCCATATATATTGTCCACCCAGCCAGGACACGGTTCTTCCAGCGAGGCACCAATTATACTTGGTCGTACTATCGCAACTGGCAAACCGTTACTATTGCTAGCCACAATCTGCTCCGCTAGATTTTTAGTGAAGGTGTACGTGTTTGGATGCACTTTCAAAATTCTTTCTTCCAGTTGTTTGATCGATTTTCTATCTTGTTTCTCGCACATATCGATCACTGCAGAAGGTTCTAAGCTCGTGCTACAGAATTATTAATTAAACAAGTGAACATATTTGTCACATTCTAATCATTACTTACAAGCTAAGAACTTTTATGCACAGTTTCAATGGAAACTTCAAGACGTTTGCATATAGTTTGTTCTTACGTGTAAACTTTTTCGTCGATCTCTGATAAATTTGTATTACTGTAAGCTGTGCTAACGTGGATGATGCTAATTACATGCTTCAGCTCTTTGCACAATTTGATTATACGAGCAGTGCCTTTCGTATTCATGTTGACAGCCACGTCCAGTGGTTCGTTGAATCTTACAGTGGCCGCGACATGAAACACTATGTTCACATTTTCTCTCAATGTAGCCCTGTCTTCTCCCGAAAGACCTAGATCTGGCAGGCTTACGTCACTTTTTATGGGGCAAATTTTGCCGAAAATTGAGGGATCTCTTTTTCTTACGCTGTCATAAATCTGAAAGAGGGAAGATACAGGTTCAATTTTCAGGAAATACGTTGTTTATAATATTGCGTTTGGTTTATTATGTAGGAATGCTCAAATATTTAGGGAAAGAAGGGGTGATATGGAAAAATATTTCTAACCAAAGTTGCATAGTATTGGAGGGGGAGGGCGAGAGAGACAAACTGTGCTTTTACTTATTTCATCAGGAGATCGTGACACGTCTTGCGAAGACCACTTTAAAATTTTTAACTGCATACCTCCATCTTTTTGCAACGTATTTTTTATAGCTGATATTCAGATCTTTTTAAAACACTATGAACTTGTTATTTCTGCGTAAGTCGTTATTATTTACATATAGATTGTTTGATTGGACTTTGTACATTATATTGATTCTAAAAAGAGCTGATTTTCTCTATGTGTTTGTGTATGTAGTGTATTATGTGCCATTTATGATTTATAGTTCTTTCGATGTGTATGCTTCCATATCAAAATACTCTATGAATCATTATGATTGAAATGATGAGAATTAATGATGATAGTAAATAGATTTACATGGTCATGCTTATGCTAAATAGAAATCAGTGTATATTTTGACAAAAATATTCGTATCTTTTCAGCATGTAAGAAGGGAAACATTTGAAATCATATTGATGGATTTAGTTCTAATGTTAACAATTTTTTTTATAAAAATTTATCTAGATGGCTCAATTAAAAATTATATGGTTATATATTTGAATTGAAAATTTATATATTTAAATTATACGTTTAAATTAAAACATTGAAAATTATATGGTTATATAAAAACGAAATTGAGTTTCATATATCTTCTATGCATTTACCTGACAAAAACCTATTAACAGGAGATAATTACGTGATATTAAGCAAGTTCAATCTAATGTAAATGATTTCTTTTATCATCAATAATAGCCCAAATACTTAGATAGCCTATTTTGCGCAAAACACCTTGTATAAATACTGTTTATTAAATTTATCTCAAAATGTAGATACTGTTAATTACTGTTATATTAATTACTATTATGTAATAAATGAATTTATGGAAGTAAGTTCGTTTTTGTCATTGTAGAGATGTTGGAAGAATTTGTATAGATGTTTCATCACTGTATAGATTATATTTGTGTAATAAGATTAAGAAATTAATAAAAAGTGAGGTTGATCAATTTGGCTTCTGAGAGCTTGAAAATGTTCAAAAACAGTAAGAGTATTATTTACGAACAGGATCTTCTATGAGCTTCTTAAATCTTTCTTCTATCGTTTGGTTCTTCTTCGGTCGAATAAGTATAAAAATTGCAGCGACGCGTGAACACACGCGCATCAGCTTCTCGAGGAGAGCTTTCCCTACAAAACCTGTTGCTCCCGTCACTAGAATCCCAGTACCAGCGTAAAATTCCTCAATGGAATTTATCTTATTTAATTTCTCATTAATTTCGTTTTTATTAATTTCTCTGTTCATCGTACTCATGTTGAATGGCATTTGCTCTTTCAATCCCAATATCTGTAATTGAAGAAGAAAAAAGTATGAGTCGAAAAGTTAAAAAATAAAAGATCTTTTGACTCTTTGCGCTCCAGCTAATTTTATTATATAATCTAACTTCAAGTATTTTTATGAACATTAAAAATTTATTACATAAAATATTATATAACTTTATATAATATTTTATATTATAAGTTTTATAATACTAAATATTATACTACTATTATCTAATTATAATATTAGTGTTAGTATTATAAATAAACAAATCTACACATAAGTATATTCAGTATTAGTAGTATTATAAATAAACAAATCTACACATAAGTATGTTTAGTATTAATATTAATATAATTACTAACATTAACATATAAGTATATTATGAGTATACTAACATTAACATATAAGTATATTTAGTATCAATGTTTAAGTATACTTGCTCGTTCATTGATTACTAACAAATTTCAGCTTTCATCACGTAGAAATATTTCTTATGAAAAATTTTTTAAATGCCAATGTTTTAAAAGTGAGGAAACAGAAGAGAACGTTGTCTTCTATATAAAATTTTTATATGCATTGTCGCCCAAATTGATTAAAATTATTTATAATACTAATATTAATATTATAATACCAAATACAATATTTTATATTTCATATTTTACTTTATATAACATTTTATATTTTATATTTTACTTTATATAATATTTTATATTTTATATTTTACTTTATATAATTTTATATAATATTTATATAATATTATATAACTTTATATAACATTTTATATTATAAGTTTTATAATACTATTATATCTAATTATAATATTAGTATTAGTATATTATAATAAACCTAAATTTCAAATTTTTTTTGTAAATAAATAGCTATATCTATGGGGATTTCACGAACACATATTGAAAGTACAAATTTCAATTGAACGTGTAAGCCCTGCTACACAAGACATGACTGATACGTAGGGGCACTTTATGAATGTTTAATGAACCGATCGATTCATATCAATAAAACGGAGGTCCTTGAGGAAAAATAGTACAGCAAGTGACCGTGCTCTAGAAAGAAAAAGTCTCGTACAAATGTCATTCTCTTCACACGTGAATGTTAAAACTTATATCTATAAACCATATATGCAAATCTGTTATTATTTAATATCTATGTATAATAGTTTTTATAAATTGTAAAATTCAAAACGACACGAATTGTTTAAATTACATGATGTATTTCAAATGTAATAAATGCACGTAGATATGAATCTTAATTATACAGAATAATTAAACATTCTTTTACAGTATTTGTTAAAGAGATAATTCGTTTCATAAGTCAATAAATTGATAGAATTGATGAAAAATGATCGTTTCCCAACAGTAAATTAAAGTTTGTTCGTTATTTGGATATTTAAAATGAAAATAAGCTTTAAGCAAATCAATAACATTTTTTTGTTATGCAAGACATGTTTTTCTTAAACACATTAATCTGACACACATTAGATTATTTGTTAATTTATTAATCGTTTGTTGTAAGTTGGAGTTTTAATTTTTTATTTGTAAAATTCTTTATTTTAGCTGCATATATCTATCATATATTATGATAAACTATATAAACTGGTAAAGTTTGAAACCTAATCTGAAAATATATTTAAAAATTGCAATTATGTATTTTCCAGAAATCATAAATATCCATTATAGTAGTAAATCTCAATATCCACTGATATCACATTTACTAAAGGTTTAACTCTTTGAACGTTCATTAAAATTAACAAAAATCTAAAAATTTAATCGTTAACTGATAGAGGAGCATATAAATCAAGAATTCATCTTTGAACATATATCTGACATAATTATTCAAATTACTAAAGCTATTATTACTATTAAATTTATAGTTATTAAATTAATATTAATATTATTGATAGGCAAATTATAGAGGTGTGTTTCCGATTTAGCGACACAATCAGAAAGAGAGTGATTGATTCTGCAGGAAAAAATTAAGTCGGAAAAAAAAAACAATAAAGTTTTTTCATTTGAGAAGAAAATTTATTATTCTCGAGAAAATTAAATTTGAAGGTTTTTCAAGTATTTTCTTGAATTTGATTAATTTTAATTAATAATCGGTAGGTTGTTCTACCTGCGAAAGTAAGTGAAAAATATAGGATAAAATTTTTTTATTTAACACCTTGTTTTCAAGAAGATAGACTTTGAAAGTATTGAATTAAATATTGGCTTAACAGATTTGAAATTGAATTTTTTCCATAATGACAATATTATTATAAAAGAAACAATCTCCTTTTTACAGATAGACTAGCTTCCTATTCATTATTCATTTCCGAATCAGTTAAGAATTAGCTAAATTTTCAAATTTGATTTTCTCGAAAGGGAAGTCTTAAATAAAAAAAAAATTTGTCTTTCTTTTTCGAATTATTTTGGAATTATTTCTTTCTTGGTTATTCCATCAGATAAGTGGCATTTAATGAAATGAAATCATGTAATGAAAATTATTAATAAGTAAATTAATTATTTTAAGCACCAGATTATTTCTACGATGCTCAAAGGATTAAAACGATCAGTCTGAACAGAAATTTTTATATCTTTGTAGTAAATATTATCTCGTGATAATTGTTTACAAGCTCTGATTAACAATAATTACCTACTTTGTAATTTCTATATATATATATATATATATATTATATTATATAAAATATATATTTCAGATTGATTTTAAATTTTAATATAATCATGGTTGTACCTTGTATATAATGTATAATGCTAATGAAATTCTAAAATATTTTGAATACAATATGCACATGAAAGTTTTTCAATATTCAAATTGTTCCAGAAATTGTATTCTTTTTTTTTTTTTTTCTTCAAACCGATTTTGAATGGATAAAACATAAAATTTGGATCGCCCTCAGAAACATTCCTTTTTGCAAAATAACAACAAACAAATGAAAGGATGAACAAACCAGGTACGTGCATCCTCCAAGCAAACCATTTTGTCGAATTTTTTATTCCTGAAGGAAACTTCAAATAAGTATATTATCCTTATCCATCCAAGGCGACAGAGAAACCTGATGAACATTCGTTAAAATTTTATTCGTTATCCAATACTCTTTTTTTCAACACTAAAAAAAAAAAATAATTTGCATTTTTTTCCTTTTAATCGATTTTCAAAACGGATTTTCGCGCGTATTTTCGTGCCAACAACGTTTCGTAACGACGGAAGAGTCGAGACTGAATTTGTCGACGTTTGTCGAACCACAGGCTACACCTGCTGACAACCAGCAGATGACGACACTCGCAAGGGTTGCTTTTGCAAAATTACAGATTCATAATTTTCAACTTTATAAAAGTTAACATTACTTGATATTGGAAGAAACTTGAAATGTATTTTATATATTATATGTATACAGGATGTTCGGCATAATTAATTAATTTAGAGGTGGAATTATCTTCCAAATTATTGATTATTTGAAAAAAATGTTTGAGACAATCTTACTCTGTTTCGACAGAAACAGCGTGAACAAAAGAATACTTACTTTTGCATTACCTTCCACGTATAAATTTTATAATTAAATTATAATTAAATTAAATTAAAATTGTAATTAAATTAAATTAAGTTAAAATTATAATTAAATTATAATTTAATTAAATTAAAATTAAAATAAAATAAAATACCCCTTAAGCTAACAATTTTTTGACACTGGTAGGAATACTGTTTTCTTACAGAAAATAAAAAAATGTATGAAAAAATATAGAGTTCCATTTAGAAAAACTTGAAATTTCCGAGACGCCTCTACCTACAAATGAATCAATTCTATATTTCTCTCCTCGAAATATAATAACACTTGTCTGAAATATTTTCTCGAGTAATGAATAGCTTAGAGTTCTGGAGATAATTTCATTTGTAGATTAAAAATGCACCTGTATACAATATACAGGGTGTTTCGTAACTTGTGAACGTCACTTCGGGAACGAATTGTACGCCTAAAAATAATGAAAAAAAGTCATAAATATATGTCCTATCTGTCTTCATTTATGAGATGTAATAAATTTTATAAACAGAGCAAACTCTAATAAGTTTTACCAGGGATGGTACATTCAATTTTCATAATAATCATAATTGGGATGAAGAAAACCCACATGTTATTGTGCATTCAAGACATCGACATCAGTTTAGTTTAAACGTATGGGCAGGAATAATTGATAAATTTTTAATTGGACCTTTTTCTCTTGATGGGAAACTAACAGGCNATTATATCTCATAAACGAAGACAGATAGGACATATATTTATATGACATTTTTTTCATTATTTTTAGGCGTACAATCAGCTCTGGGTCCCACAAGTTACGGAACACCCTGTATATGTTACAGACTCGCGATCATATTCGGTCATGATCATATTCAAGTGTTATATAATTTTTTAAAAACGAGTTACATTGAGCAATAGAGTATATAAACCATAAATATACAAAACTATAATGATTTCAAAAATGTCAAATCTATTTGAATATCTAACAATAAATGATTGACAAAAATTTGAGTACTCACTCTTGTTCTCTCTCTCTCTCTCTCTCTCTCTTTCATTCTACTCGCTCTATTTGCGAACCTCATATTATGTTTGATAACTAATCATATTATGTTTGCTAACCAATACAAATTTAGAATGATTTAATTTGCTAATTAATCATTCCAAATGTCGAGCAGTTGATCGATGGTGGCATTCCACCCAAACAGAAAAAACGGTCGATCAGAGGTTCAATCGTATGAAATGTGCGCTCCGAAACAATGAGCAAACAATGATCGAAACAAACTTGTAAATCAGTGTCAAAACATCTAACGATTTAAACCGTTTAAGGCACAGCTTTAAAGCCTTTTGCGGTGGAATGACGTGCCACGCACGTCGAGAATTTTTTGTTTCAAAATTGCAATATTTTCTCAGTTCTAAGTATATTTAAATATAAACCCAGGCAAAATAACCAATAATAAATTTATTTACTTCTCAATAATTTCGATCCAGTGATATCACCGACGAGTTCAAAAAGAAAGCGACGAGTTATTTGGTCATTCGTTATGATCCGCAATCAGTTATGGTTAATTACTTTCTATTAGAAGTATCAGAATTTCTTGTGAACATGAAAAAGTGAATTAAATGTTTCATGCAAAAGTAATGTATAAATATATAATAATAAATGTGTAAAAATAGAAATTAGAAAATTACTAATAAGAAATTCTGAACCGGTTTTTAATTAAATTATTTGTTACTAGTTCAAATGCTATTTCGAGATAAAATGATTTAAATAAAATTGAAGTGCTGAATATTATAAAATATTATATATTATATTTAGAAGGACTCTTATTTGAAGAAACAGTGTGATTCACGAGGAACACGTATTATATAATTATTCGGTAAAAAAAGCATTTTAAAAAAATTTCATTCCATATTTTTAACTTATTTTCGCAAGCAGAATAATCTTTCAATGATTATTATTCATTGCTGCCCAGTTCAGAGTCCAAATTCAAATGTATTTGATAAATTTTCAAACTTGATTTTCTCGAAAACGAAACCTTGAATGAAAAAATTTTATTTTTTCTACTAAACTTATTTTTTTTTTTTTTTAATATAGAATCTTTCTAATTGTATTACTAGTAAAGTCTATTAGTAAAGTTTTAATTTAAAAGGAATAATTTTTTTAATGTTTAACTTGTTTTGTGTTTTTTATATTGTTAATGTCATTGTTAATCACAGTTTTGTTAATGAGAAGAAAAATAAATTTTATTGACAAATGAATCAAATGTGTGACTATTCTTGTAGATTGTCAAATTTAATAAAAACATACTTTTAAAAAAATGTCTTAGGCGTCAGAATCAAAAATAGAATTAATGGAAATGCAAATATAATAAAAACGTATTTTTGAAAAATATTTCAGGTGTTAGAATCAAAAACGGAATTGGTGGAAATACAAATAGACATGGTTGTAGAAAAAAAAAACTTTAAATTTATAAATATTCCATACGAGCGATATTTTGTATTTGTATAAATTCAAATTAAGTTTATTCTCTTAAAATGAAATCGCCTTTATATAAAATGCAAATGTGTTAACGAAATACTATATTGTCTTTCGAGTGAAAGAGGACAACGCGATATTTATAATATGTTAATAATACTTAAGATTAGATACGTCAAGAATATGATCGT
Source organism: Frieseomelitta varia (assembly GCF_011392965.1). Classification (NCBI taxonomy): domain Eukaryota; kingdom Metazoa; phylum Arthropoda; class Insecta; order Hymenoptera; family Apidae; genus Frieseomelitta; species Frieseomelitta varia. Next base: position 58,439 of record NW_025110744.1, read on the forward strand.
AGGTATAATTCATTGAAATGCAACTCTCTTATCTTGTTTTCTTCGAATAATGTTCTATTTGTAATATGATTTAAAAATTCAAATTAAATATTATTTACAATGATTATTATATAATGTTTAATATTTAATTAAAAAGAATTTCATATTTAAAAATTTTTATTCTTGAAGAGATTTTATATTTTATACGTTATTAACTGTGTCTGTATACAATTTAATGCATAATAATAGTAATAATAACAATAATGCATATTTAAATAGGAAAAAAGTGTTGCTTTTGCAAAAGAGATAAATGAAAAATGGAGTAAAAAATGCAAGGAATATTCACAATTCAATTTTATCATTGACAGACAATTTAACACCTTATTGAAGATATTGATCAATTGTTATCATTGTTCATTCATATTCATAATCAGAGGTGACTACAATAATTTATCTAACTATTTCCAAGTTTGATTTTGTTCTTAAATTTAATTTGATAAATAAATTAAAAATCATTTAAACAGATTGATCATTTTTACACACTATGTAAAATGTGAACTAGAAAATAAAAGTAAATGCTAAATTCAGTATCTATTGCTCTCTGTCAAAATATAACTAAACAATGCCAAGTAATCTTCGTTTACCTGTTTATTGTTGCTATTTTCATACTAAGTTCTCATGTTCTTCACAAAAGAAGTTCTTAGTACTAGAACTATTGATAATCCTTCGACTACTGAAACGATGTTCGGGATGACGGTCCTTTAAATACCTGCACGTTATCCTACCACTGAAAGTGATAATATTATTAATGAATTTTACGAAATTTACGAAAATTGTAAAGGAAACAGGTTTGTACGATCTTTGGTTAAAAGATTAGTGCGAAACGTCAAACAAGATCTGCATTTGTATACTTGATTATTCACGTTAGTGACGTAGAATTGTATCTTAAGATACAACGTTCACGCTTGTTAATTTCTTTGAATGATTTTATTGATTTTGAAATTGTTCATTAATGAGCAGAGTTTCACTTCTAACTGGTTCTAATTAATTAAAAAACAATTATTTGTTGATGCAGACACTTGGTCTTTCTTTCATAACTTTAGTGCAATTTAGAATTTTAAACATCAAAATATGATAATTTATTTTGGTTAAATAATTATTTGTATCATGTATAAACTGATAAAATTCAATAAATTTATGTCATTACAATTTATATTATTATATCAACGTTGTATATTTCTTGATACTATATATTTGCGTTTTACTATAAATATAAATTTTTTAATACAAACCTACTGAGGAAATAATATTCAAATTAGATGAAAATGTATTCAGATAAAGGCAGTAAAATTGTTGATTATGTAAGTATTTGCCTCACACAATTAGCGTCTCCATTAGTATATTATAGGAATATTATTAACTTTTTTATTGATTCAAATATTTCTATAGAAATATCCTTTCTTCATTTAATTGCTTGTTAAATAGGGGACATTTCGTTTAAAATTCAATCATACAACATGATAAAATATATGTCCAGATTATTTGTATATTTGTGTACATTACAGCATAGAAATACAATGAGATTTATGAATTGTTTGTTTTGGGCAATAGATAGCAAATCTTCCGTTTAAAAGAGCGAAGATGAATAACATTAAAAGTCTTTTAGAATGTTTGGATTACAAGAATGCCGAAACCTGCGAAAAATAAAATTATTGAAATTAATTACACTTTTATTATTTTGTTTTGAAAAGTACTCTATTAGGTTTTATTAATGAAACTTTAAAATGGAATATTTTGAAATATAATTTTCCCAGAAACTTCTTTCTCACTTCTTCCTCACTGTAAAATTTCAAAATACGTTGAAAGGCATATGTATCTTATACATTCATTCAAATTTTCTATTCAAACCTTTGGTATTATGTAATGGTAATTTGTGTACCGATGATACATATAGCTTGACCGATGATTGAAATCGTCAAATGTATATATAACGATGTATATATAATGATGTTAATAATAAACTTGCGTTTAAATTTTTTCTTTTCAATAGTATATTTTCGAACGTTTTATTTATTACTGATAAGAACTTGATAATCTTAATAAAAATACAAAATACAAGATTTGCAAATGTATTTATTATAAAAAGATTCAAATAATTTACTGAGTAAAAAGTATTTTTAGAATCCTTTAATTGCGAAAATGAAAATTAAAATTTATGAACAATTAAAATTTATTTATTTTTACTTGGAACTTGTTGCAGACAATTATTATTACAGATACTGCTGTACCTTGGTTATAATTTTGTTTTTCTGTTTGAAAGAATTTGTCTTGTTTTAAAAAATAATTTTTCACTTGGATTTTATTTTTATTTTTTTATACTTTATTACCGAAATTTGCCTATGCACTGTTATTCATATATACACTTATTGAAAAAACATTATTGTTATTAAATATACTTAGTAATATTTTATATATGCAAGTACAAGGAACGATTCTCAGCTTGAAAATTCACAAAATTAATAAACTTTGAGGATAAGTAGAGCACGTAGCATCCTCTATTTTTTTTTTTTTTTTAACGGATAAAATTGAGTTCTGAAAATTCAATAATTTCTCGATTTTATATTGTAAATTATAAGAAATAGAAAAAAAGTTTTGAGACAAAAGTTGGTTCTTTTAATTAGAACCATCTTACGATAAAAGATTTTTCAATTTTTTCAACATATTAATAAATGAATAAAATATTATAAGTAAAAATATTAATAATTTTCTGTGAAAATTATTTTTTTTATGTGAAATCTTGATAAATATTGGGGATTTACTTCCAGTGGCTTTAATCTTCACATATGTATATTATCAAGATTACTTTCCTGAGTGTTTCAGAAAGTTTTAGCTGTCATCTATTGTTTGTTAAAATATGTCATTAATAAAATAATTTTCACGAGTAGAACGCACTTTTTTTGAAAACATTTAAAAAGTCAGCACGTGGTATATAGTACGTATTGTATATTTATATTGTGCTGTGGTTCCTTTTGTCTCCATGATATTAATATCAGTTTCGACTAATACATTAATTCTATCGACTACTGAAATTATCAGTTTAATATATTTTTATTATATATAGAATAACAAAATTTTCGACTAAGTTTCTCAATTTATATCTTTCGTATTAATTTAAACAGTTTTAATAATTTATAAAAGCATCTACTTCATCAATAACAAAGAAAACAACTAGTTCTTTGTATTGGTTTAGGTTAGATAAATTTCTGGCTGGCGAAAGTCAATAAGCCACACTATCATAAATTAGAATCGACAGCGTCCAATCAAATTCCACGTTTTTTTCATTGAAATTGGCAAGCCAATGTTCTGCAAGGAGAGTGTTCTTGACAATATACATAAAGGTTGAGATCATCGAAAACACTCCCGCTAAACACAATATTTAACTTTATTTAACTTTTTAACTTTTTAACAAACAACGAGCAATGGCTAAAACCATTTGACGGCCGCTCAGGGAGGTCAAGATCATGAGAGGTAGGTGCTCTACCGGCAATATTTACAGAAATCAGTAGTATAAATAACCATGAAATAGCAAGTTTTTTTTTTTTTTATATACAAACTTTGTTATATTGATGAATCGCGTGCTTCTAGGTCGAAGAACTTTTGAATCTCACTATAGCACACGTATGTTGAATAACGAATAATATTTTATATTATTTTATGGTTATTTATATTACCGATAAAAATTTTGTGCGAAAGGATGAATTTCGCAAAAGATTATTAATATTTTTATTCTACTCGTAACTCTATTTAGTTATATAAAAAATTGAAAAATCTTTTAGTTTTAGCGAAAAGAAATAACTTTTGTTTCAAAACTTTTGTCCTATCTCTCATAGTTTTGTCGTAAAAACGAAAAATTACCGAATCTTCAATATTCTTCACTTTAGTATGCTTCACTTGTTCTCCAAGTTTCATAATCTTCTGAATATTATCAGCTATAATATATTATAATGATTTATAATGATTTTGTTTTCAGGCTGTCAAATATAACTTTTGCCTTGTACAATAAGACTTTAGTTTTTCCGTTCGTAGAACAAAATATATTTGAATCGTTCGGATAATAGTAGTCCATTACTTCTCCCCTCCACGTTTCTTTGTTCGTACCTGAATTTACGTTTGCGTTTCAGGCAGTTTCGATGTGCATTTATGAATACGAGTCACGAATTCGGTTAATTTTTTTAGAGCTTTAGTTCACTTAACCTCTTGTGCTGGAATGACGAGTCGCGCACGTTGAGAATTTTTTATTCCAAAATTGCAATATTTTCTCAGTTTTAAATATATTTAACTAAAACAAAATGGGTAAAACAAATAATAAATTTATTACTTCTCAATAATTTCTATCCAGTGATATCATACCGACGAGTTCAAAAAGAAAGTGACGAATTATTGTATACGGTTTGGTCACTCGTTATGGTCCGCAATCAGTTGCCAACGCAAGTGGTTAAAAACTCAACAACGCGTTGCTGGTTCGGATAAATGGAATCTAATTACACGCGCTTATTAATTGCCATAATGTCTTGTGCGTATGTAAATAATACTATGTTTCTGAAATATTCTAGTTGCGATATTATTGAACAGAAGATGTACATTTATGTACAGAGATAAAAGGTAATAATTATTTTAAAAATTAAAAAAAAAAGTCATTGAGAAAAAGTCAATTCTTATTTAACCGGAAGTCGATCGTCGATTAAATTTTGTAGAAATTTTTCAAAATGTGAAAATTTATCTATTTTGGTTGTGAGTAATCATTATAATAAACGACTAAAATTCTTTTGGTTACTGGTAACCAAAGAATTATCGATGATAGAAGGACATCGTTTTGATTAGGAGTAACTAATATCGATAACCAGACTTTTGGTTATCAATAATCAATATGGCAAGAGTTTTGTTTCAGTTACTTTTGATCATTATCAAATTTTTTTATTAATATTATTAATATTTAGTATCTATGAACAACGTAAAATGAATTACTGTGACTTATTATTGATTATTGTTTTTCAGATCTGATAATATCTGTTTTCAGATAATTTGCACGAATTATTATTTCTAAAATTTAATATTGATTTTACATATTAGTTAATAAAGTATATAATTATTACCGAGTATTTTTATTTATTAAAACATATAAATTCCATAATTCATATGTTTATAAATATTAATTATTAGTAATATTGATAATGATCGAGAGTATTCGAAATATGTAACGAACAATTTCTGTCATCGAGACGGAAATGGATATTCATAACCGAAAAAAGGTATCAATATTGAAACGTTTAAAATTTAGGTCATAATATGTAGTTATGATCTTTGAATATATTATTGTCAAAAGAAAATTTTCTACTTGAGAATGATAATAATATTCAATAAAATATGAAATATGTAATTCATTTTACTATGTGATTCATTCTAATTTTACAATATATATTGTAAGTATCTTGTGTGATGACATTATGCAAATGATGAATAAAGAATCATTTTTGCATTAAATACTATATAATTATATAGTATAATATCTTATAATATATAATTATAATATAGCATAATATAATACTATCTTGGTATATTATAGGACAGTATAGCATAATACTATCTTATAATTAAATATACTATTAGATACTATATAGTTATGTTTTAAATGCACAGTACCATGCAATTTCGGTAGAGATACTAATTTTTAAAGTTATATGACATATATGTTAATGTGGTAAATATATTTTGTGTAATATATAACATATCATTAATATTGTAGTTGCTTATTAAATTACTTTTTAGCAGATATATATATATTTCCTTTGAATCAAAGGCGATATCATTATATCAATTATAATTAATTAATATAACAATAATATTATATAATAATATAATAATAATTATTATTAATATTTAATTGCTTGTAAGCACTTACTTTTGAATTATTACGTTATTACATATTTTTTCTATAGACAGGTATTTGTCAATATATGATTACCAGACTATGTATATATGTAGGTAAAATTCAGTGCAATAAATTCAGTATCGATAAATTTTTGTAAATATTTGGAAAATTGTTCATTTTTGTAAAAAATGATCTTGATTTCCGGTTTCAGGAATTTAAAATATTCCCGAGATAAAAAATTTGGATAAAAAATTTTGTATATATTTTCTATCATGACACATTAATTAGAATCATTCACGTACGTTAAGAACTATAATTAATTTCATATATACATATATATATATAATTATAATAAATACACAATAATTGAAGTCATTGTCACATTACGTAAAACAATATAATTAGTATGCATCACAAGATTGTTAAAAAATGATTAAATGTTTGTTATCAGTTCTGTAAGTGTCTGTTAAAAATTCTGTTGTCAATATGTTAGTTGACTAGTCGGTATTCTTGTTTTGCTTACCTTTTCCGGTGAAAAGAGAAGGTCCTCAACCAATCTGCACGTTTCGGAGTCTGCAAATTAAATGACGTACTCTTTTTTCATGTACTTATTGTCCACTTTCACTCTGAGATCGCCGATTTAAAAAGAAAGAGAAAGGTGGATAGAAATTACTTGAAACATACTTTCCCTACGAATCAACGATTATATATAGAGTATACACATACATACATACATACATACATAGATACATACATATATACATAAAATCACACGAAATACATACATATATATGTACATAAAATCACACAAATTGCATACATATATATACATAAAATCACACAAAATACATACATATATATACATAAAATCACACAAATTACATACATATATATAGATAAAATCACATACATTACATACATATATACATATACATAAAATTACACAAATTACATACGTATATACGTATACATAAAATTACACAAATTACATACATATATATACATAATATTATACATATTACACACAAATACATACATAAAATAACACAAATTCTCATCCGAATATGTTGTACGAAAATTTTCATTGAAAATATCTTTTCTGCATCGAATAGTCTCTTCTTCTGTTTCGCAGTATAAATCTTTTTCTTTGTTGAATTCTCTGACAGGGAGCTTTCCTCCTATATTTGGTAACTATCTTAATTGTAAGCTTTAGATTCTTTTTTTGTCTCTTCTCGTTTTCCTTCGTTTTCCTTCCATTAATTTACGCATCGTGACTTTAAATGCTTCCTTCAAACTACGAGTTATAAAAAAGTTATAGAATATATGAGAAATAGGAAGTTATTTCTCTATTCCAAATTTCGTAAACGTAAAATCTGTTTTTTTAAATAGATAGAAAATAAGTAAACTGTTTTTTTTTTTTTATACAAAATGATCTATTAAACATATTGGTAAAGTTATCCGGTTTTCTCTTTGGATACTCTGTCAATAATTCAACGTTGTTAGGATTTTCACAAATAAGGGATGATCTCAGATGATCAATATTGAAAGTTTTTACATACGATAATGTTAAGAACCTTGAAGTATTGACAATATATATACATTGATTGTGTCTGGACGCTCCTTTATGTATCGTATTCAAAAATTACCTGATGCTAATGAAAAACGCACTGACCATTTCTTGTAGAAAAGGAATATAAAATTTTCACATGATCACTTTCTCCCAAATTACCATAATCTTTTTCCAGATCATTTGAAAATCGATATATGATATAATCGTCTGAAATGTTGGAAAAAATCATGATCCACAATATTTGTCGTTTGAAATTGAACAATTTTGTTTTAACATTTCTTTGGATTGGCAAAAATATTGCAAGATAAAGGAAACATTCTACATGCAATGTGCCTCATTTAAAATATAATGACAAATATTAAAAACATATATATACATAAAATCACACAAATTACATACATATATATGGATAAAATCACACAACATAATATAATACAAATATTAAAATACAATAACTAAAACTATTAAAAATATTAGTGAAACACTTACTACAAATTATACCATATAAATTATTGTTAAATTACTATATAAATTATATGTAATAATTTATATAAAATAAAAATAGCATCTAAATTATATGTAATAATTTATATAAAATAAAAATAATATAAAATATAAATTATTAGAAATAATAATAATCGATTAATAGTTTCAATAACAAAAAAATTAGTAGATTTTATTAAAAATTATAATATATATAATATATATAATAAATAATATATAATATACATAAATTATTTATAATTAATATATAATATATAATATATTATATAATATATATAAATATAAATATAAATAAAATAATATAAATATAAATATAAATAAAGATACCATATAAATTATTATTAAATTACCATATAAATTAATAGAAATAATAATAATCGATTGATAGTTCCAATAACAAAAAGATTAGTTTTTAATAAGTGACTTGTACTAATTGACCTTTGAGTCTTTTGCTCATTGTTCGCGAATAATTCCGCGTTTTATGATTTACTCGTGGAGTCTATTTCGCTTCGTGACGCAAATGAATTTTAAATCAAGCTGACCAGATAATATATCTCTCTCAGAATTAGCTAAATTCAAGCATAATATTAACAAATTTTCAAGCACGATTTTCTCAAAAACGATTTAATGAAAAAATTTTATTTTGTCTTTTCAATTCATTTTTTTCACGTAGAATCACCTTCTACTCGGTTAATATTTTATTATTATAAATAATGAAATTTATTTCAACGGTACCGCCCGTCCTAACAATAAGACACCGTCTATAGAGTATCTCATTTAAATGTGTGCCAAATAGCTTTTTTGTAAAGATGCAAAAAAATGTTTTATAGGTATCGATTTTTTTTTTTTCTCGAAAAATGATCTTGAAAATGAGAGTTGAACTTAAAATACATACTTTGAGAAGGACATAGGCTTTGTGAGAATCGCGAGTATTTTTAAATCTGAGGAAAATGTTTCTCGTAGTACAAATAACAACCAGATGGCTTCGTTGTAAAATTGGCGAAGCAATTATCATTTATTTCTAGTTTATGTTTTATTGCAGACGTTTGAAAATAGTGTTCTTTTCTATGATAATACAATATGGTCAAAAATGAACCGACAAGCGAGGATTTATAAATGAAAAATGCATTCTTTTCGAGTTCTTTCGCGGTTCAAAGACATTTTAAGGCCATATCATAATGTTTGAATCTATTTTTTCATGAGCTGTGGCATGCAATAGAAAAAGAATATAGTTGATTGAAAAAAATAGCCGCTACAAGATATTGACAATTATGTACAAAATATTTTTTGTATTTTCACAATTACAAAAGACATTTGGGAAGACACGCACACATATAGTGATAAATATTGTATATAAATATAGTGATTCTCACTACTATTTAGACAGTAGATATATAGATTGTTATAGTTTTGTGAAAAAACTCATGCAATAATAAACAAACAACTTATACGTCATCACTGATTGCACTAATTTTTAAATATGTCACAGAAATTAACATTTTGAACAATTTTTTTCTTTGTATATTATCATATCTTTGTATATCACCATATTACTATATTACCTTTGTATATTACCATATTACTCTTTTAATCTTTGAGTGATTTCTAAAATATTCCATTTTTTCATATGAAATTGAAATTTCAAATTTTTCAAGAAGGATTGAATAAAATTGGTAAATGTATTCACAATAAGTGTGTTTTGAATTTGGATCCAAGACATTTTTATATTTGTTAAGAATATTAATTAATTCTCCTTAGCTTCAAGTATTTTATTTAATATATATTTTGTAGGAAATGTAGTGAAAATATAAAACAAACTTCTGTGTGGAAAAGAAACGAATGTCTTTATTTAATAAAATAGTTTATTTTTATTTATTAAACTTTATTTAATTAAATAGTGTGTGCGATACAAATGAGGTAATCACACGTCAAGGACTGGCAAAGAACTGAACTTTCTGCTCGGCATAGTCCTGTCCGTAACTAAAGAAAATAGTGGGAAAAAGACACAAAATAGATGTCAACCTTTGCCCCTTATAAAGCCATTTTCAATGGGCTTACACTGTTGGATGGTCGAGTCGTATTTCAACATATTTAATTTTTATTTATTATACAAGTTCATGGGCTTTATCTTGAATAGAGCCAGAAATAGTCGTGATATTTATTGAAGAACTAAATCTACAATCATTACAATTTTTAATAAAGATTTTGATTAACAGTTTCTTTGCAGTGTGTAATTATTAAACCATCAGCCCTGATTAGTGTGATAGGACGAAATTTATTTAGGAATCATTGGATTGACTGTATCTTATTCCCCAGAGTATAGTGAAATATAGATTATAAGAAATTTAACTTCAATTGTAGGAGCTTTTCTTCTTTTGTTTTATTACTCATCTTTCTTGCTGTTGCAACAAATTTTTTTTAATATCATCTTACTTCCTAATTTTTTATATTGATTAAAAGCACCTGTTTTGAACCTTTCAAATTAACATTCCATCAAGGCATTCTGACTTGAGATTATTCAGATTTTTTCTGAATAGTTTTGGAAATAGAACAGTCTGCTGTAAAATGGAAGCGAATTTATCAATTATATTATTAATTTGGTGAAAATGCTAATGTACAGTAAGTTGAAATCAAATATTTAGCAATGCTCATTCCAGTTCGTTGAATCGAATTTCTAACAGAGAAAAAAATTTTAAGACTACATGAATAATAATGTTTATCACAACAGGAAAATAATGGCATCGTATAATTCAGTGATTGTCTTGCATTCAAATTTTTATGCAATGTTTCCAGTGCATAGAGTTAGATAATTTGTGCTAAAGGTTCCAGATCAATTGGCTACATCCAAGTAGATTGATGCAAGATCATTTAAAACAGAGATAACTGGCGCCCTTACTTTTCTGATCGCTAGTGCTGACCCCCTCCACTGCATCTCTTCTCTTGCTTGATAGGGAAATTAACAGGTAGTGGAGGGGGTAGCGCTAGGAATCAGGGAAGTAGGGGCAAGGGCCGCCAGTTAGCCACCTTTAGAATTTGGAAGAATATTCGGACAGGGGATGATTGATAATTATTTAGCATAGGATTCTTCTTATTGATTTCTCTCTGTTTATACGCTTTATGACGTCCGGTTTAATCCAAGTACAATCTATAAAATATTGTGCACTATTCGAACGACTTTGAATAAATATTTATCCAGAATAATTATACGAATATATATTTCCTTTAATCGAATATTTTATCTGGATAGTAATTATTCATATAGATATGTTTGGTCCGTACAGTTGTGTACACACGTAACATTTGAAAAAGAGTTAATTGTAGAAGCCAATAAGTGTGAAAAATTACTTGGCGTACTCATATGTTAAACATTTTTTTATAATATAACATAATTAAATAAATATAGTAAAGAGATGTAATAAATTTTTATTCGGTGGTGAGTAAAACTATTCCTTAGTTTTATTCTTTATCCGTTATCGGAATAACATTTTGTCCAATATTGCTGTAAGATACATGTAGTATTAAAAATTTATTTGTCGCTGTCGAACTGTAAAAAGTGTGTAGTAAATCCAATATTCACCGCAAGGATGTTGCAAGTTGTTGACTCTATAATTCTTTTGAGTACACTTGTTAAATTTAGTTAAAAGGCGTATTAATGACATAGTAATATAATTGTTTCTTAGTAAAATTGCTATTAATTGTAACATCTATTATCATAAAAGATTTGCCATGTATAATAAATAAGATTCATTGAATATTATAAAATATCTTGAACAATATGTAACGTTGGATATAATATTTTATAATAATTAATGGCAAGAATTTTGATTGTAATATCTTTTATAATATTTAGTGATAAGAGTCGACGTTAATGGGACAGTGGAACAATCTGCGATTGAACAAGGGACTCAACACCAGGAACGTTGATCAACGATTGCAACAGCCAAGTAAAACGCAACACTGCGTCGATACAACGGGTGTACAGAAAATTATCTGCAAATTTGCGTTCTAAGTATGAATTATTTTTCTTTCTAATTCAATTCTTATCTGGTTAGGAACCAAATCTAATTACAAATCTAATTTCATAATTAAAATAAAAATAAATAAAATTTCATAAATAAAATAAAAATACAGAGTGACAATTTTATTTATTGCGAATATCTTGAAAAGGCGATAACTATAGGGAAAAGTTGCTTAAAATTACGTCTCTGATGACATATTTCAAGGTTATCAAATTCAATGAAATACATAATCTATAAATAATCTACATAATTTAATACATAATCTATATAATTAAATGTAGGCAAAATTCGTGATATTTTACATACATATTGTACAAACACTATACTATGTAGTATACAATAGTATATAGTATATAGTACAGTAACACTATAGTATATATGTGTGTTTGTGTGTGTGTATAGTACAGGGTGTCCATAAAGTCTTTTTATAATTTTAAAAATTTATTACAAAGGCAAATGAAAAAACAGATTACTGGAAATTATTATAAAATGAGAGGAATATATTTAAGTTTTTTCTGCTTCATTTAATACATCTCTATATGGGCACCATTAGTTGCACGAAACACATCAAGATGGTACTCGATTTTTTGCCATATTCGCTCATCAATGGTGGCAATGGCATCAGTGATCCTCTGCTTTAGATTAGTGATGTCCCATATCTTTGTTCGATACACGATATCTTTAACATAATTCCATGTGGATGTTAGGTGGGAGATTAACGGTCTTTCCTAATACGTAAAAAAATATTTTTACTAATATCTCAGTAACTATGTATTTTAGACCCTACTTTTTTATGTAGAATTCAACGCTTTATCCGAATTCAGGAAAAAATACTAACTATTCCATTTGAAAAATTGAAGATGACCTTCATATCTTGATCAAAAAGCAAAATAACATAAAACTGATTACAGTACTATATGTCCCTTTGGAAGCCATACAACTTCTATCTGAAACATTTTTTCGTACAACAAATATTTTGTGAGTTAGGGTTAGGACAGTGAAATTTTCAAAAAATCGATTTTTTTTTTTTTTTTTTGTTTTAAATAGTAGTTTGAAGTCTTACAATTAAGATACAAAAGGTCCTAGCCTTTAAAACGACTTACTTTAGGATATAATAATAAATTTGCGCCACGGATAAAGAATAAATTGAATTTTTATCACTGTTTACAACTTTAAGCAATATTATAAAGTGTAAATCGTGTGAGTCAAATATTATTTTCGATGAATCGAATATTAGGGGACTTGGATTCAATTTAGTTGTGAATTCTAAGAACTGTGAGCCACGACATATAAGTAAAAAAAGGATACATATGAAAAATGACGTTCTGAAACTTTGAATGCGTTTTTCTCGAGGCTAGGTTTTTAGAAACGTTGTGCAAGATATCTCGGAATCTAACCAACCGATTACTGTGAAACTTGGTACGTATCTTTAGCGTAACATTTACTAGGGATTGACGATCGAAAATTTTTCAATTTTTAACAATTTCGAAAAATATAAACAACAAACGTAGAAACTTTTCGCATAAATTCGATGCATCAGAAACAAATAGCCACTGTTTTCGTAATTTTCACAGAAATGAAAATGTTGGATCGTCAATCCTTAGAAAATATTGTTTACTCTTGAACTTTTTCTGCCTTTTTGTCGTAGCTAATCCTGTTTGGCTGGAATCACCGATAGGCAATGTAAAAAAAAAGTTATGTAAAAGTAATGCCGTTAAAAAATTAAACATGAGCCCTCTTTTTTCTCTTTTAATGTTGCTTTTTATAGTTTACAATGTGTTAAAATAAACCACAAAAGCTCATGTCAATTAAATATGTACTTTTGTTTTACTAGCCCTTCAAAGTATTCGTAATTTTTAGGCTCGTCAAACTGTCCTGCCCCCCTTAAGTAATTATACCAGTATACACGTGTATTTGTACAATAAATATCCAAGCCTATTTATATCAATACGCTCACGTAACATACTTCATTGCATATTTATAATTTCGTAACATATACATCGGTCCTTTTTTTTCTCTTTGCTATTGTCGATCAACAAAAAGGCGTGTTTCGTATAATGAATTTTTTTTTAAAAACGGACGTTTTTCTCGAAAAAACTATTCTCGGCAATTCACTGCTTACGTTTTTCTTTATTGGAATTTATTCTTTTATTTCATTATTTAAAATTGTTTCAAGCACGAACCTAGAACTTGGGAAAATAATTGATTGAAAGGATGGAAATTTACCGACGAATAGTTGATAGATTACCTAATAATTGCTTTAACCACTAAACATTAACCAATAACAGTAGTATATATGTATACATACGTCATACTATTGATTCCTTGTACATATGTTTATGAAATCCGCAACATCGGCGTCCGTGACAGTTCGATATACGTAGAAAAGCACACGTGGTTTATTTATTTTGGTGATGCTTATATATGCTCGATCGTAACGGAGAGGCTGTTTGGAGAGAGAATTGAAATTTTGATAATTTCGAAAATAATAACTCGTGCGATTCTTATTTTATGAATAATTTTTTGTTTTAGCTTATTTTGCAGTTAAGCCAGAGACATGTTACAAATTCCGAAAGGCAGCACCATATGCTCGTTCCACATCTCGCCATTCCAAAGAAATACATCGTGTTGCGTCAGCCATCATCCTAATTACTGCTTTAGAAATACAACAGACTGGCCACAACACGTTGATTCGAATTTTGAATCGGATTCTCGATAAATCGACGTTCTATGCATACTAACAATAAATTAAACTCGAGCAAAGCTCGGGAAGGTACGAAATAAAATGTCAATCAATTTTTGAGCAATCAAGATCGAATAGTAGTTTGCATTAATTGATTCAATTCAATTACACTATCTACATTTCGTTATATAAAACAACAAGAATTTCACATTACCGCTTCTACCGTTTTTTTTTTCTTTTCTATCGTTGATTAAATGACTTGCTGATTGTTAGGTCAGGTATAATAATTGAACCGTTGGTTTCTACGTAGTTGAAATTCACATATGGAATAAATATGCATGCAAATAATATGCAAGGAATACGTATGAATAATACAAAAAATGTGTTAATACTGTGCAAGATGTGCACTAAGTCATAATGACGTTATTTTTCCTTAATATCGTATAATAAAATTTCTTTACAGATTTTTTTATAGCGAAATGCTACCGCTACTTTGAAATGATTAGTTTGTACGTAAGAAACTGTTCTTTCTACTTTACTATGATGTGATCATTCAAATTTTCGAGGCGAGCATATACAAAATTTTCTCCAAAAAGTTGTATAAAAATATTCTTTGGCCTTTCTGTACACGTAACATTTATGTTATTGATTTTTATTCAATTTTACCTACCAGAATTTTTTTCTTAAAATCGAAAATTTTCATTTTTTTTTTTTTGACTTTCAAGATAAAACTTCACGAGTGGCACGTTCTGAATACACAAATGAATACATACATATACAGGGTGTTTCGTAACTTGTGGGACCCACTTCGAGAACTGATTGTACGCCTAAAAATAATGAGTCATATAAATATATGTCCGATCTGTCTTCGTTTATGAGATATAATGAATTTTCTGTTATAATATGCTCGAAATGACCACGTTGCATTTGAAGACGAGCCTGCACGCATCTTGTCATTCATCTGGTTATTCTCTCTATTATTCCTCGTGTTTCTCGAATTTGTCGGAAGCCTTGCTCTAATCTATTTCGTAGTATTTCAGCATTTTCAATCGATGTTGCGTATACAACAGATTTTAAATGTCCCCACAAATGAAAATCTAATGGATTCAAATCC